>NC_063204.1:20795256-20847756 GCF_017589495.1 Alosa alosa
CGACGTTTAATTATTCAGCTGTGACTCCCACGTCCGCTTCACCATTGTGTGGGAAAAGAAAAGGCGGACCCGGAGAACGGACCCCTTATGCGCCTAATTCCTCCACCACCTTCACCTTTCTCTCTCAGATGGACGCAAGTTTTAGAATATGACTGATTAGGATTCCGCTTGTGTCTGGGCCGAGGCGAGTTTTTGTCTCGTATTTGTTCATTCGATGCATGGCCATTTGTCTTCGCGCGCAAACAGTTCGCACCGATTGACAATATGTAATGTGTGAGCATGGAGGTGGAATTTGTGTGAAAACACCAACGGGGCTGAAATGCATTCCCAGACTAACGAGGCCGGGCTGAAATTTTAGACACAAATGTTGTGTTCAAAGCAATCGAGCACACAGGGCAGTAACGCAGACGGACTCAATAAGAGAGCAACACTGAGACGCAGCTCTGTGCCTGGGCCCTTTTGGTACATTCGATAGTGCGACTTTGGCCCCGACTTTGTCAGCTCCCCCTTCAATCAGCATTGTGTGGGAAGGTGAGGGGCGCAGCGATAAGATCAGCCAGTGACCTTTTTCCCTCCAGGCCCCCCCGAGTCTCTCTTTTCCTCTTTCCCTCTCTCTCTCTCTCTCTCTTTTCTTCTCTCACTCCTTCTCTCTGCCACTCTCCACCATCTCCTTTTCTACCCCTCTTTTTCTCTCTTCCTTCTTTACTTCCCTTCTATCACTCCCTTTCTTTTACTCTCTCTTCTTTCTCTCTCTCTCTCTCTCTCTCTCTCTCTCTCTCTCCTCTCTTCAGCCCTGGCCTCTGCTACTCCCTCCTGGCACAGCCATCACTGGGTGGCACCCAAGAGCCAGGCCCTGAGGCGGTGTTGGGTTGCAGCCGCGCCTGGGTTCACATGTTTTAGCAATTTCCCCCCGTCTTCCGCGAAATTATGCAAATATTTTAGTCCCGTTTCCTCGAGTCTGGAACGCCAATTAAGACTGTCTGTTTCACTTTTATGACCACTGCCGTGAGTCACTTGTGGACAGCCTTCATTGGATGGGGGTAGATTTATGCCGGCTTCAGCCACAAAAGGTGAAACCCATCACGGGGAGAAGTGGCACGAGGAGGCCTCCCAGAATCGGCCCTCCATCTCCTCAGCATTGTAAACTTAACTGAGGCACAGGGGGGAATCGTAACAAATCAGTCACTGGGTGTTGATTTCATGGAAAAACGCCTGGTGTCTTATCAAGGCTGCATTGTCAAGCAGCTCGAGTCACCATGATGGCCATTTTTAACAGCTTTGGTTTCTCTGTAAAGACAGTAAAACTCTTAATCTGCTCTTATGACTTTCTCCATGTGCGACGTGAAGCGGCAGGCCTCTCGACTATATTCTGTATTACAGTGACGTTAAAAAAGAGAAAAAAAAATCCCTAGTAGACAATAGAAGATGTCGAGACCAGGCTCTAAGCTCCTAAGCTGAGCAGCCAATGCACATGGGCTGTTTCTTCAATCAGAATAATTCTCTCCGCTCTCCGTCCCAACTACTGTTTCTGTAAGCTTGCACATGGAAAACCTGATAGGGTGGCGCGCCGGCAGAAAAGTCTCCCATTTCCAGGACCCCGTTGAGGCAGAGGGCCCATCTTCGCCGTAAAGATCTGTCGGCCCCCAGAAATTCCCCATCACACAGAAAAATTTGATCTCGGGATTGTGCTGTCGCCGCCGCCGTTCAGTGGGATTTATACGTGGCGTGGATGGGGTCAGCGCGTTCGGGCACAGCTTCACAGTTCAAAGGTAGATATAAACGTGTGTCCGGGTGTGGAAATTAATCTTGATCAGAGTGATACTGCACGGGGAGGGGGGGAGGCGTGTCATTGATTTTGGGAGCATGACGACTCAGTTAATTATTAAACAATATTGATTTAAGAAATAAGGGAAAGGGCTCCAATTCGAAACTTTATTGTGAAATATTATCCCTGGCTGTGAAATGTGCCGGGCACGGAACATTTAATGAATTCTGATGTGGATAAAACATGGGCTGCCACTGAAAACCCAGAGAGAGGTCACAGTGCTGGTGAGACTGACCCTTTTGTGCACAAGGTTTAGCACAACTCTTTGGCTGTTTTATGTGATTGTAGGTGGATATTGCACCGAAACACACACGCGTACACACACACACACACACAACACACACACACACACACACACACACACACACACACAAACACACACACACACACACACACACACACACACACACACACACACACACACACATACATACATACATACATACTCACACACATACACACACATTTTTCATGCTGATCTCTAGCTGGAGACACACAATGATGGGCGTGTTGGAAGAGCGTGAAAACCATGTGATATGACCACAGTGACGCTGAGGTGTTCAGGGGAACAATGCGCTTCAGCCTGGAGCTGTGCTGTTGGGACTTCAAGGGAGTGGTGGCCAATGTGTCTCTGTTGCTTTCTTTTTTTTCTCTCTCTCATCATCACTCGCTCCCTTTTTTCACCACACCTCTATTTCTTTCTTTCTCTCCCACTTCTCTCGTTCTCCCATTCTCACTTCTTTTCGCTCATTCTCTCTCTTTTTCACCCCATGCCTCTGGTCATTGCATGGTTATAGGTGAGTTTTTTTTCTCTCTCTCTCTGTTTTTTTTCTCCAGGTGGTCTTCAGCCACCTGTGTTTTCTTTGTGCTCTTGTCATCTGTCTCCGGGCAGGCTTTGTGGGGTTGCCAGTGCGAGGACAGGCCTGCCAGGTCCCCCGATGACGGACTTACAGCCCCCGCTGGGGTACTGCGAGGGCGGACCATGTCGCAGGTACCAACCGCACAAACACACCTCTCTTTCTCTCTCTCTCTCCCGGCTTCCCACACAATCCAGAGAATGTTGTTTTTCACCCTTTGCCTGATTGCGCAACGGGGTGCCAGCATGCGGCCACCACTGTTTTAGAGCGGTCATTACTGTTCATGACCATGGTAATGGTGTTCGGTACAAATGGGGATTGGACACTGGTGATGGAGTTTATTATGTGGTTTCTTTCAGTAATGTGGCAAAATAAAAGCCCATTGAGTCAACATACATTATATTAACACAATATAACTCACGATTGAGAAAAAAACATCTTAAAAAAGAGTTTTCTTACAGGAAAAAGAAAAGTTTATGCTTATATTATATCTATATTCATATATTTCTTTTTAATGTTTATCAAATGGAACCCAGCTCTATCATCTGAAATGATGCTTTATTGTTGCTCCAATGTCTGTATTACCTTTCTTTTCCCCAAAACCACCAGAAGTAGACTGGAAGATTCATCTGAAGCAGCATTACATCTAATTAACTTCACAGCCACCACAGGCATATAGTGAAGCCCTTAAGACTCATCTGATCTTTGACTTCAAATGTAATCCAGTGCCTGAGCCTGGGGTCAGTCGTTTGTCTGGCGCGGGGCTAATGGCCCTGTCTTCCTCATTGGCAGCCATTTTGTGAGCTGAACCTGTGAACCTGAGTGGAGCGGAGCGGAGCTTACCTGCTCTCTCCTGTGACCAATGCACTAAGTCTCTCCTGTGCCTGAGGCTTTCAGGTCTCTACCCCCCCCCCCCTTTTTTATTCTCTTCTTCCTCCACATGTTCTTCCACCTCCTCTACTCATCTTCCTCTTCCTCCCCCTTGGAGAACAGGCTGGGGGTGAAAACGTGCGACAGGAGGGGACAGATAAAAGTCTTAGGGAGAGAGAGAGAGAGAGAGAGAGGACACACACACATGGAGAGGTCAGTGGGCCTACAATATAGGGGCCAAAGGGCTGTCCATTGTTCTTAGCCCACCTTCTGTTCTGTCCCCAGGGAGCCATACCGAAGGTCATCAGTGTCTCTTTTCAGATGTTACAGTACTCCATGATAAAGAGCAATGATGTGATCAACAACGGTGGCAGTAATAGACCTAATCCAGTGTAAGGTGACATTAATTTCCTTTTGGTACACCTGATCTGAATTTTAGAGAACACAAAATATCGACATGACTTTCATTTATTTATTTTTTATTATTTTTTTGGCTGGAATCGAATATCCCTGGGAATTTACCGTGGAGGTAGAAGCCTTAGCATTCCCAGCTCAGCCACAGCACAGCGCAGCGCAGCAGTCATGCCATGTGTCCAACATATTAAGGTGTGGGAAGCCGGCAAACAAAGCCCCTGCGCAGTAGGCCTTGAGACACACTCCCTTCCTGCAGTCCCGCAGAGAAACAGAGCGAGAAAGAAAGAGAGAGAGAGACAGTGAGAGAAAGAGAGAGAACCCCCATGCATTTTTCTCCCTCTCCGCTTGAGGGAAACATTAGGCAGGTTTGGCGGCTATTTATTTCGCCAAAGGGGGTAAGGCCAGAGGGGGCTAAGAGTGGGAGTGGTGGTGGTTGGAGTGAGGGGGGTTCAGAGCTGTGCACTCACATTGCTCACAGAGTAAAGTCATTATGTCCTCCCTGATATGCTCAACATCACAAAACGTACCCCCCCTTACTCCATACCTCCACAATCCACCCCACCCCAGCCCAGCCCAGCCCCCACTTTCCCGTTCCCTCCAGTTTTATTTACCTCTCATCCGGAGTATGAGCGTGTTGATAAATGAGGACGGGGCGCCCGGGGACTCTCACCGTTAAGGACCCCGGCTCACAATTTATGGGCGCGCTCTCGCAGACTTCACGATGATTAATATGGCCCCTCGGCCTGCAGCTCCGAAGTGGGCCCTTGGCCTGCGCCGTGCGAGGGGGCTGGTGTGTGTGTGTGTGTGGGGGGTGTTTGAGGCGAAGAGGAGGAGGGGAGGAGGAAGGGGAACGCCACTCGGGTTGTTTGGATAAGCAGATAACATCAAAGCTGCCTGCTGCTCGTGTTAAGAAAATACTCCGCTCCGGGTCAGGGCAAATGAATCCGCCAGGAGGCAACCAGAGGCCTTTAATGACAATCCTCATCAATATATTATCACTTGGGCACAGATTGGAGTAGAGCGGGAGTTTAACGACATTTGCAAATGTCTTTGTTCTCCGTACGATCGCTGTCCAGTTTGTTTGCTCGGTTGGCCGGTCGGTGGGTCGGTCGTTCAGCCCTCCCTCCATCCCTCTCTGTTGGCTGACACCATGATGGTTTTCTTCGAGGTTATGAATGGGCTGTGAACTCTCGGGCGCAGACGTCTTGGGCCTCTTTTTCAAAAAAGTGGTTCATTACCGGCCCAAAACGGAGTGACAGCTAGGAGCCTGACGTCTTTGTTTTGAAAAGGACCGAGCGCGTTTGCATTACAGGAGAGGAGAAGGGGACAGAGGAAGGGAATGTCACTGATTAAAATTCCAGTTGGGCTTGTTGCAAGCAACGCGCTGGGCTCCAGTGATCCCTGTGTGTTAGAAGGTTCCAGATATGGATGGCCACTGACTACCAGCCATCCGGTGGGTCACGGGGTGAGAAGGGGAGTTATTTTTCCCAGGTAGTGTGAGAGGGTGACATTATTCAAGCCACGGGGGACCGTGATGTCACAAGCAGGCTTATTTTTATACTGAGGGGTCAAGCAACCAGCGAGGTTAATGCTAAGTTTATGTTTCAATTTGGTCAGACAGAGCAGCCTCGTAGATATCTCACAGACCCATTCCTATCTTTTCTTCAGTGCAATCTCAAGCAGATGGTACTTTCCCATAGTCATACTATACTAAAAATAGTTTTAAAAAGTCTTACACTGTGAATGAAATTAATGAATGAACTTTATTGCCCCGAAGGGACTTTGTCTTGCACCTCAAAGGTTTTCACATTGAACATTACACAAATTTAAAAAAATTAAAGAAATAATGCTACACTGTTGTACCTAAGGGTGAAAAATATGGGATGTGAGAGAGCAGCATAAATGCATGGTTACACCAATCCAGAAACACTTCACTAAAGTTGGCCTAAATACCATAGTTTTTGTGACTGTACTTTTGATGATGTGAACATTATTACCATGAAATTATCATTAGACTTAAGTGTAGAATTTCTCTCTATGTCAAAGTGAGTCTTGTGCAGAGTCTTGTGCAGAGACTGAAGACGAAAACTTTCTCACAGAATGATGCACAATACCATACCTACATCTCAGTGAACCATATAGTCTCGCATCAACTACAACAAACATCTCCTTTTGAGGGGATGGCTCCCCCATTGCCCACACCCCTCCCCTCCACAGCCTGAATAAAGGAGTGGAGGGTCTGAAGGTCTAGTGGGCCCTGATGGTCCCCTTCACACCTGTTCCATTGATCACAGCGCTGGCTGACAGGGTTTGCCGGGGGTGACAGAACCCCCCTTTTGATGTCGGCCATGGCGTGCCGGCCTGGAGGACCTGGAGAGCCAGGGCTGTCCTGTCAAACTCTCGGCACAGAGAGGGAGAGAAGTGAGATCACCTCAGGCCCTGGAGGAGCGGTCAAAGCTGCAGAGGGCTTATCTGTGCTCCTGTTCAGCCATCAGGGCTAGTGATGGGATTGATGGGCCGTAATGTGTCTTCTTTGGATGCCAGTGATGGATGGAGATGAGTTATATCAAATAGAAGGGGCATGCTAAGAGAAATCAGAATACCTTGTCAGCATCAGTTATGATAAGTATAATTATGGATTATGTGGACTAGAGCTTTTTTTTGTCAATGGACAACTACTAGCGAACAGCACTGTATACAGAGGGGTTATATTTTTCAGATATGATTCAGAAGCTAATCTGTCTTTCACTTACAGTGTGTGACACTGATGGCATGTGTAATTAAACTTAATAATATTGCCTGGACATACAGTATATATCTTTCACAGAGGCTTTTCATTACACTGTGGAGAGATAGATGTCTTGGGAATTGGAATTTAAAATGCAAGTTGAGTGGCCTGAGCACTGATTAAACCCAGAGGAAGCAGATTATCTCCGATGCTTTCACTCAGACCCCGGCACGTCATTAAGAGTAACAGACACTTCCTAAAACTGCTGATGGGAGACTTTCTTCCCCATAACCCCCCACAGCACCCCACTCTCTCTTTACTACAACTACTTATAGTCTCTCCTTAAGTATGCCAATTTAGTCGGACTCATGAAATCAATGGCTCGACTGTTAGCTGCCCATTGATGTAGAACTATGGCCGCGGTTGGCCTTTCCCAGGGTTTTTCGGCGGGACCTCTGCTGCCCGCAAACAGAGGGAGCACCTGTTTCCTGGGAGCCCCCTGTCCCCAGCACCTGAAATCTTAGCAACGATGCCGAGCCACAGAGAGTCAGCCAGCGGCCCGATAAGACCGCCTCTGTGATGGGGGTTGGGGCAACGGAAACCCGGGAAATGAAAGGAGATGCCTAATAAGACGAACCTGCAGCAATTTGCCAAAACACGCTGGCTTCATGGGGGGATTATCCACACTTGTAATAGGGAGGCCATTGTCTTTGGGGGAAGAGATAGATAGATAAAGAGAGAGAGAGAGACAAAGAGAGAGAGAGACGGAGAGAGAGAGAGAGAGAGAACTTCCGACTTTATGTTATGTATTCTTTATCTTAGTCAAAAGCATAATAGATAGCTTGTGGGAGTGTATCAGGTGGGGAGAAGGCGAGAAAAAAGCACAGACATAAAATTAAAAATGCCTCTCTGTGGTTGGCATAAATCAGTATTATTATATCTGCTGGGAAAACCCCCTGACTTCCTGTAGAAATGTCTCCAACCTGGGATAATAAATCCCCTTTTTGGAGGAAAAAAACGGAGTCATATGCTCTTAAGTCGACAGTGTGCAGACCACTGTTTGTCTATGCATAGTTTCTCCCCAGTCAACAGTTCAGCTCTCCCAAGGAAGGAAATTGATAGAAACATAAATATTTGATGAGGTTTGGGAAATGCTTCATTTATGTTAAGGGTAATTTAGATATAAGAAATCAAACTGACAAGGTTTAAGCCACTGTGAAATCGCTGGACGGCCCTCAATATCGCTGTGCCCTGTTTTTGTTTTGGGACTTTAATAAAATTTAACGTGACTGATTTATAGTCTGTGCATGACAAAACTCCTTTCAGGCCTGCTTACTTTTAACTTACACTGATGAAGCCGTCATGAAAAAAAAAAAAACACTGCCGAAAAAGAGTGAAACATAGAAAAAAAACGTCTATTATGTTAATTGAATAAGTTAATTAATTGTGTTAATTGAATAAATTAATTCATTGTATTAATTGTGTTTTGAAAATGAGTTGATGAAAAAATGTAAAGAGATTTAAAGAAACCTCCACAGGGGGCTACATGAACCCCCAGTAAAGAAGGACCACTCCCGTGTGTCAGTTATAGAGGAGACCCTAAGCAAGCCGCATATTGTCCCTCCTTCCCATTTTCTATTAGGCTATATATCATTTACCCCCCTCTATGGGGGAATAACCTTCCCCATACCACCTTTGATGTCGGCGAGATGTTGGAGCGCTATTTGTAATCACTGTTGAGTTGACCTCTGTAGGGACAGACTCCTGCTGTGCCTTCGTGACAAACTCTCGCTGAGATCCTCAGGGCCAACTTTTATGGTGATCTCTTGCATCCGTTATTGTAACGTCTGAAAAAAAGACAGGGAGAGAGAGAGAGAGAGAGAGAGAGAGAGACAGATAGTGAAAAGAAAAAAAGAAACGCCAAGACAGAAGGGGAAACGGACAGCCAGTTGAAAGCTGAAAGCGGCCTTCGCGCTGATGTGGCCATGTAAATTACAGCTTAAAAACATCTCTGTCTTCATGAGCGTCCACACAGCCTCTGGATGCTCGTGTTTTGTGTGCTGTGGGATGGCTGCTTGGGGGGCTATTACTCTCAGCCCACATCCACGTCCAGATCCAGGGGCCTCCTTCCTCCGTTGGCTGGAGAACAACCTTACTGCTTGCAACAGGTCCAGAGACAGTGGTGCAGCATAGGGGGATATCTGCAGTGATGATATTTCACTGTAAACTGCACTGTGTCAGGTTGTGGAATCGCGTGCAAGTTGTGGAATTTGCAGCAGCTGACATGACAAAAGGACATGGTTAAAAAATGGGTATATCACAGTGCTCGTCATCTATGATACTAGAAGGGTCAAATCAAAACATGGATGGACACACCCGCTGCTGCTCCTTTTTCTGTATGCAAAGTAAGAGATAATGTATAGAACGGCGGTCATTATCGGGAATATAAGTCCCAACAGGGCGAATCGGTCTTGCTTCGCCCTGAAGGGACTTATTTTCCCGATAATGACCGCTGTTCTATACATTATCCCGCTTATTATACAGCTACTTCCCAAAACAAAAAAATAAACTCCACAACATATCTCTTTACATTTATTCATTACCGTTTTTGTCGTGGCTTTTGCTGAGAAACAATAGTTCGCAACACACGCTGAACTTGAATCAAACATTCTTTAGAACACAGCTGATCAACCGTCTGCTTTCAGTTTTGAATGAAGTTCCATTGCAAGAAGTGACTGGACTGCTTGCGGAGTGATATGAAAGACGTTAATCAAAAGCATTAAACCCATTGCCATTGACAGCAATCATTATATACTTGCAGTGGTAATTATATAGTTTTATTATACGGCTCTTCACAATGCTAATAGAGCGCTCAGCAGATGGTTGATCAGCTGTGTTCTAAAGAATGTTTGATTCAAGTTCAGCGTGTGTTGCGAACCATTTTTGTTTCTCAGCAAAA
Organism: Alosa alosa; assembly: GCF_017589495.1. NCBI lineage: Eukaryota > Metazoa > Chordata > Actinopteri > Clupeiformes > Clupeidae > Alosa > Alosa alosa. The sequence goes on from NC_063204.1 coordinate 20,804,910, forward strand.
GCCACGACGAAACAGTAACAAATAAATGTAAAGAAAGCTTATATTTCGTTTTGGCAATAAGCGGGATAATGTATAGAACACCAGTCATTATTGGAAAATAAGTCCCTTCAGGACAAAACAAGACCACTCCGCTGGAGCATCGGGGTCCTGCTCGCCCTGTCAGGACTTATTTTCCTATAATGACCGGCATTCTATACATTATCCCTTAATTAACAGACCTCCAAATGTTGGGAAGGCCCATTCATGTGAATGGAACTTTCTACAGCACTCTGAAGAGCCGTGTAATAATTAAACAATAAGCCCCGAGAGGCCGTAGGTTACACTGATATTACAACAGATAAGGGGCATTGTTAGGCACAACGTGCTAGCGGTTGTAAAATGTGAAACTAAAGGTAAATAAAAGGATCATACGCCACAAGAAGAGCATGTTACATCGTACAGTAAATGTTAATTCATAACTTTGGGACTGAAAATTACTATAAAGACAGAAGGAGGCTTAATAAAATCATGAAAAGTAGGCCTACTGTATGTCTACATACAGACATAAATATTGGCAGGTTCTTGCAACCAAAACATTTCACTGATTTGTAATCAATAGAATTAGCAATAGTGTAGAAATGACCACTGTTGTTTTTAATGTGGCGGATTAGCATTTTTTGCATGTTAATGAACTGCTTGAGAGACCCTGCATTCGATTCCTTTCAATAAAATGCATGTGTATGTTGTCTCCACATGACTATTAGACTCTCTTTTAGAATATATCTCTAGAATAGGACTGTTGCCACGCCTCACAAGGTGAGCGTAAGCTAATCATAGTTAGCTTTACCTTTGACAATCTTTCTCAAGACGTTTTCTCTTAACGACCATGCAGTTAAGTTAACATATCAATTCGCCTATAGGATTTGATAGCCACAAAGTTGCACAGTATAAATCAGTCATTTAGGCACTATGGCTGTAACGTTACTGTAAGTTAGGTTATATGAGAAGCCAAGCTGAGGGGAGTGAGAGGTTATTTGTAACACTCTAGAGTTCCACTTGCTGCTTGAGGCAAGTTACATGCTGCAGTCCATCTGATTTCCGCTTTAGCCTTTTAGCAACATCGTTATTTTTACAAGATAAGACAGGATGGATACAAAAATTCAAAACAATGTATTCATACATTTTAACTCCTTATGCTTACGTTTTCTACTGTCTTTGTTTTGCTCACAACTTATTTTTGCAGATTTTGAAAAAAAACAAAAAAAAAAAAAACAATCACTTTGGCCATAGAAATTTCTTTCTTGGGATGTTGCGTGATGTTTTTCTTAGGGACCTTTGGTTGAGAGGATCGGGAATCAAACTCATGCTTTCCTCATGTCTCTCCCCATGGCCTGAGTCTCATTTTAAGACTTCAGAGTGGCCTCCTTCCGGCATGATGCAGTGGGTCTGATTTATAACCTGGCAATGCTGAAGGGGAAATTAAAGGGCACACACTGAGCACTATCGATCCAGAGAAATCAATCAGTCTGGGAGAGAGAGAGAGAGAGAGAAGGGGAAGAGTAGGGTGGGATGAGAGAGGGCAAGGAGGATATAAAGAGAGATGATGAGAAAGAGAGAGAGATGAATCAGGGAGCAAGAGAGAGGGCTGGGGGAAGAGGAAGAAGAGAAAGAGAGACAGACAGACAGACAGACAGACAGAAAGGAAGAGAGACAGCCATTAGTCCTCAACCTTGTCTTCAGCCTGCAGACACACAGTCCTGATGGGCACTTGCTGAGAGCTCAGCTCAAACCTCTAATAGGATTTCACCTCCCCACCCCCTGGCCCCACCACCACTCTCACACCACCTCTCCTCGCCGCCCCGGTCTCCTGGGCTCCTTTAAAGACATCATCAGCTCACACAGACGTCTCCATCAACGGCTGCCACACCGGCCGTCGCCAACCCCACACGGACACACACACACACACACATCCTTTGGGATGCCCACTGGCTGTTGGCATCGTGCCAGGTGACCTAGAGCTAAATGACTGTGTTTTTTTGGTTCTTTGCTTATTCTTTCATTTCATTCAGTTGAGTCGTAATTTGTAGTTATGGTTATGGGGAGTGGGGGAATAAATCATAAATACAAACCCCCAATCAGAGGATAGGGTGGCAATGAACCAAACTGTGTGCAACGCTGATTACTCAAAGTATATATCCTTGGATGTCTGTGACGCACCATTTCAATTTGTTTGACATCATTTGTGTGTTCCTTTTTTTCTATTCAATCAGCAGAGTGAGCATCTGTGCTCCATAAAATATATTCTAAAACACACACAAAGGTAGGCCATTTATATGAAATTGAACTTTCACTGTAAACAGTTCTTCCTTGATTTATTTCCATTTTTTGTTTTGGATGGAATTTTCAGGGATCTGACTATATCTATAAAACCTCATCTAAAGGCATTATGGATGCAGCTCTAGGGGGGAAAAAAGGGGAAAAAAGCATGACGTAATCATCATCTGCAATTTAGCATGTTTATGGTCCAGTGGCAGTCAGTGTATGACTGTTTTGCCAGGCATTTATTCTGCAATGAGAACATACATTGATTGCACTGGGTTTAGGCAAATCTGAGGTGGAGAGGAGACAGAGGGTTAGGGCCCACTATTACACTGATTTCCACAGGTCACAGGTCTGTATGAAGACCACAGTACCTGAGTTCAATTCTCATTAGCATTGGCCACAATCAGCCCTGCCCTACAATGGTCTTCAATATAATTACGTTCTTTTTGTTTATTGAAATTGTCGTTTACTCTTTGTTTCTTTCTTTCTTTGTTTCTTTCATTCTGTCTTTCTTTTTTCTTTCTTGAATGTGATATATACATATGTATGCAGTACACCAAAATATGTCCAGTTTCTGGCTAATTTGCGGTATTGCTCTGTTACTGGGCCAGTATGGAGCAGCAGCAGTAAAAGTGGATAACCAGACGGTGCTGTGGAGGGCCTGCTGGGTCCAGCTATGCGCCATGTGGGTGTGGGGGTCTGTGGGAAGCAGGGATGATGGAAGTGGGAAGGCTTATGAAGGACGAGCGAGATACAAATCAAGAGTCTAACTCCAGCCCTCTGCTCATATTCACTTTCTGTGGCCCGAGCAGTGGGTGTGGAGAGGGAGAGAAATGTGCAGAGTTTATGTGTGTGTGTGTGTGTGTGTGTGTGTGTGTGTGTGTGTACTGTATGTGTGTGTGTGTGTGAGAGAGAGAGAGAGGCTCTGCGCGCGCGCGCGCGTATGTGTGTGTGTGTCTGTCGTGTGTGTGTGTGTGTGTGTGTCTGTGTGTGTGTGTGTGTGTGTGTGTGAGAGAGAGAGAGAAATGGTGAAAGTATTTGGGGAAATGTGGTATGTGTGTGAGTGTGTGGAATGCAGGTGTGATAGAGTAAGGGTGAGGGAGAAAGAGAAAGAAAAAAGAGAGAGAGACACATAGTAGTAGATAATGGTGGAAGGGTGGGAATTAGAGCCAGAGATAGAGAGAGGCAGAGAGGGAGACAGAGAGAGAGGGAGAGAGAGAGAGAGGGACTGAGGGAGGGAGAAAGAGAGCGACACATTCTGGCTTGTCTGGAGCACTTCTTAAATCAATGGCATATGCTGAGTGTGTGACTACTCCCTGCAGCTGTCAGTCCCCATGCTCTCTCCTCTCCAACAGTCTACTGGCCCCTCCGCCACACTCTCTAGCCCTGACCACAGCCAGCAACCAAACAAACAAACAAACTGTCTACGCCCCAGCTGTCTAATGCACCTTAGTTCCACCATTATTTAATGTGCGCATTAAGCTTCAAGTTAATCTTGAATTAACGTTTAAAAAAATTAAAAATCTTTCACATTTATGCAAGCACTTAGCACTAAGGTCAGGGCTATGCCATTTCTTTGCAGTTTGGTAGCATTGTGTGCATGATGTGCCGGCAGAACATTGCTTTTTACCTAATCAACAGATATGCATCTGTCTTTAATTAAATTAAAAAATTTAGCACTCCAGTTGTGGACCCAGCCCAGCCAGCAAAATAATAAGATGTCCGGTGAGATTGGCTGTCATTGCCCATTAGGTTGGAAATGATCATTGATCCATTTTGCCACATAGATGACGAATTCATGTCAAATTACATTTTTAACATTGCTAATCTGTGTCTCACTGGGTGGATTAGGAACCAAGATAAGCATATGGTCGTCATCTGTTTGGAGGGGGAGAGCAATAAAGGATATCTCCAAATTCCAATTAAGTTTTTGTGCAGATAATGATCTTTGTGAATGGCAGTACTTGATGCTAGATACTATTATAGCATTGACTTCATGCAGTTCATATCAGAAAACCTATTTCTTGTGTGCATTGCGTATTCATGTCGGACTGTCTAAATGGTATCCAATTAGTTCCACAAGGCACTCTCAGATGGATAGGCCTCTTGCTTGATTACAGAGAATTGTGGGTATTTCCTGTGTTTGGGCCCACATATGGATTGAGTAAGGCAGTGGCTGAGGAACTACTGTTTTTCTCCACTACATCTTCATTTCTTTTTTTAAAAAGACAAAAATCTTTTTTTTCTCTCTCTTTTGTTTTTTCTGGCTCTACTGTCAAAATAGTACATTGGACTTTGGCCTGGCCCGTTCTAATACATAGCCAAAGAAAATCCTGGGAGACAAATGTGGCTGAGTGTGGTTTAATCCACCTGATCACTATCCGTCTGTGAGCAGTACCACACCCACTGACCCACTGCTGGAAGGCAAACACATTTTTACTCAATTTCACTCATCCATTTATTTTCCATATTCATTTCCCAAGTGCTGGGAGAAAGTATCTATCCATCTATCTATCTATCTATCTATCTATCTATCTCTTTATCTATCTGTATCTGTGTACAGTATATAAGATATCTATGACAGATGACAGGAAATTGTTTGAAATCCCTCATGTGAGGAGACGTGTCATAATCGAGTCAGTTCCACTGTGCGTATTGTAACTGAGTTTTATGAGGGGCTCTGAAAAGCCGTTTTATCTTCATTGAATCACAGAGGGGAGGGCCCAGTGCCTGTCTCATACCCCAGCGCTTTCTGCTCCAGGCACACCATAAAATCATCATGGCTCTGGACCAGCTGTTGGGGGAATACCAGACAGAGGCCGTACCTGATGAGATGAAAAAATAAATAAAGAATAAAACAAAACTGCACAAAATAAAAAGAATATGTGGATATTTTAGTTTTGGAGAGAGAACTGAAAAGCTCTTGCTGCCAAGCTTACAAAGAATCAAAAGGCCCATGCTAATAATGTAACACTTGGCACACTATCGTCTGTCTCTCTCTCTCTTTCTGCTTTTCATTCAGTCTTTCTCTGGTTCAAACTTGTTTACATTCACTTTCTTTGCTGTACAGCAGATGGAGATAGCTGTGTACGACATAATAGGGCATGACAGAGCAGGTACTGCCGTACAAAAAGGAAACATTTTAGCTGCAGCCTATTTGTTCCTGTGTAACATGAAGCACATTTTAGCATACTCCTTCAAGAAAGAGGTCTGAGTGGACCTCCAAACCATACTAACAATGTTATTAAATGATACATTCAGTGTGAATATACAAAGTATACAATTTAAGACAGGCACACTTAATAAAGAGTAGTGTATTATCTAAGAGTTACTGTATTATACTGGCTTAATATTTCTCTTTATTTGTGGTTATCTGATGTAAAACTGTGGGTATTGTGAATGTATTGTTTATACAGTAGGTGATGCCTATACAACCTACAGGTCATGTGATATTATCATCATGGGTGGTACAGATATGTTACAAGCACATATGTTACACTACATGTTTGAATCACATTTAAAGAATCATCTGCAGTGCATGGGGATTGATTGAAATCTCGATAGGTTATCCACCTAATGATGTCTCCTATAACATCACCTGTTGGTTGCAAAAGACATGACTCTTTTTTTTACCTTAGTGGTATTTCCTCCTAGACACAATATATGTAATAGATGTAAATAGTATTTTACAATTACTGTATGTCAACACAAACAGTGTCACATGTTGCTATGCCTACTATTATGATTTGACTTTAACTACTTCCAATTCCATTTGGCTCTCTGAAACAATGTGTAATGATGCAAAGTGTAACGAATTAAGAGTTAGCTTGAAAGGCTGAGACTTTCTTGCTATAAAACGTAAAGTTGAGTTTAGTTGTGTTATGTTCAAATTTAAGACAAACTGACTGCAGCATTGTTTTCTTCCTTCAAATTTTGCTTTTGTCCAAGCCCAGAGGCCCCTGGGAGTGCTATGTGGTCTTGACAAAACAGTGATACTTAATGAATGACTGGCGTGCCAGAAGCGATGCATTGGCTTATTGTTGCACAGCCGTGGCCAGACTGGAATGCATTCGAAGTGTAAAAAGTGCCAAATACAAGGTGTGCTAACCCCCACCTTCTCATGTTATCCTGGCTCCCACCCAGGCATTATAAATCTCATTTTAATAGAAAAGAAGTAGGACAAAGAGGAATCTGAGGAGTTAGTCAGGGGAAAGTAAGGAAAGCGATATTGGCCAAATCGGCCATGTTTTTCTCTTGAGTTTTTTTTCCCCTTTTGCGTATCAAAAGAAAAATATGTGTTTGTCTCCAGGTGCGGGTAACTTCACACAGCTCGTAATATGATAGCAGACTAATGCAAAGCACCTGCTTGAAAATTAAATGCAGCATAAAATGTTATAAGTGTGTTGTTTGATTGGTTATGGTAATTGCTCAATTTAACCACAATAACGATGGACTCAGGACAGAAAGTCCAAATAAAGTCACAAAAAACAGATGTGGCTTGAGATTCCCTATAGATAAATGAAAAATGCATGTTGGAGAGCATGGCACTGCATGGTCTGTACAGCTCCTAAACTGTGCATGAGAAAGCATATATATTTTTTTTTTCTCTCTCTTCTGAGAAAGCCCAAAACATCAGAGCATTGTTATATTTTATTATGCAACATAAATCAATGTTATGGAGTTATTGGGGATTATAAAAAAGGGTGCTTGAGATGCTTTGAGTGGGTCGGAGGCACATCTCTCACGGAAGTGGTGACTGGACTGCCACGGCCGGCACACAAAACCCCACCTCTCAGTCAGGCCCACTTCCTGGTCGACTTCTATCCTGATGGTGACCGGAGCCTGAAGGCGGAAGTGGCGAATGAGAGCAGTATCGCATCCACTCGGGCGGAGAAGGAGGGAAAGCTACACGATTAAAGACTAGTGCACCTCCTGTGTGGTATGCCAACTCTGAGGTTCCCTCTCTCTTTCTCTCTCTTTCTCTTTTTCCCCCCACAGATAGAAACACACACACACACACACACAAAGAAACTCACATACACACACACGAGCGAGTGGACTTCTAGTGGTATACCAACCAACCACACTGCCCCTCAGAAGGTGTTGTGTTCTGACCGGTCAGACTTGGTTGTGGAGGAGAAGAGATGGGTGTGGGGTGGTGGAGGGTCTGACTGCAACCAGATCTTTTGACAGCACAGAGAACATGAAAACATGTCTATCGATCATGTCAATAACTGAGCCATTGATTGCAGAGTTCGACCCTAATCAAATAGCAGCCAAGGTTTGTTTGAAGTTAAAAACGGTTACAGTGCTGTGAAGGCGCAGCTCTCTGGGCCCCTACACGATGCCTCCCAGAAACATACATGCAGAAGCCGAAGTGTTATTTGTATTGTTAAATTTACATTAAGTCTATTTTAATTGCATTAGCTGCTAAACAGATCTCGCAATAATGGCCCTCACTGAGAAAATAGCAGTCATCTGTGGAGGGCCCTTGCCTTGTAATGGACAAACCTAATTAATTTAATCTTGTTGCGTTCCATTATGGCTGCACTCTATCATTTCAGCAGATGGAGCTTGGAGAAATTAAGACTGAACACCAGACAAGCAGCCACTGTTCACAGCCAGCTCGTGTGCTATTGATGCAGCCGGTCTCAGACAATAACGGAAGAGTTTGGACTCTGTGTGCGCACATTAACATCCTAAAACGGAAACTGAAAAAGCTTTTTCAATTGTGTTACTGGGATGTTACTATAAATATGAATCATCTCTTGAGATGTATTCGCTTCAAAACATAGCACATTACTGGGGAAGTTGTGCGTTGAGATAATGTGCTACTATTTGCCACCAAGCAGTCTAGTCATGCCCCTGACAAATATTGATGTACTGTATCTCTTACAATTACATATTATTTATTTATTACAAGAATACATTTATTTGTCACAACTTAGTCTAAAATCCTGCAATTATATCTTACATCATACACTGTAAGTATTTGTGTGTCTGATAATGAAATGGCATGTATTTCATATAAGCTATTATAAAGGTTCTATGTCAAGGTTCTATAACTATATCAAGTCAACTTCAGCAAAATCAGGTGCAGTGTAGAAGGTGTTGCTTAGTCTAATTATGTTGTACTAACTGCCATTGTCAGGCTAGTTTAGTCTATAGCAAATGTAACACCATGTGCATGTTTGAAAAATGCTAAGCCTAATTTACTATTGCTGTTATGATCATGTCAGATTAAAGAAACTATAGGCCTAGGCTATTATTCTAAATTAGACGCATCATCATTTTATCAGTTGCAGTTAGCTTTAACATTGTTTCAGGCAGTTATGGTTGCTTTTAAATCAATAAACTATTCAATAATAATAATAATAATAATAATAATAATAATAATAGACCTGTAGGTGATGCTATCTAGTCGACCTTTTAATATTTAAAATGCATGCGTAACCTGATACTAAATAATAAATTATTCAGACACGGATTAATTTCATATGCACACTTTTCATCAAACTGGATGTAACAAAAAAATTCAAAGAAAAAAATGCATTTTATAACAACCGTCAGTCGACCTTCCTATATCGATCCATTCCGAACTTAATGGAATCGAATTAATAGCTGAACTCCAAGGACATCTACTACCCTCGAGCGTGCTTCTGATCACGGTGAACGCGCATGGAACGGGCTGCATAAGCGACTGCAATCAACAACCTCACAGGACAATGTTTTCTTCTAATTAACAGTCGACTGACGGCATCTTTCTCCAGGCAGACGAGGTAGTTTTGTTTGTAATGAAGATTAGTATATCAGACCTTACAGTAGCTGGCACCATTTGTTGAACTTTGTTTCGCGCAGTTCGCGAAGAACATAATTTAGTGCCTCCCAGTATCTATCTTCAAACCGACAGTAAGTATTCGACCATACTTTGTTGTTAATGCTGTTCAAGGTTACTGTAAGCTAATTTGGAAGTTAACTCCTACATTGCTAAACGTTTGAAACTCCCTACAACGAGTGGAAATACTGGTTTTAATGTTGCTGGAGGAGGGGAAGTTTACTCTTACATGACAAGTCTGACAGCATCAACATACCCCCTCGGTCGTTCGTGGGACTCATGAAACGTCAATCAAACAACTCGCCAATGAGAGAGAGTATGTTTTCTTTGGCAAGGCTTTTCGAACAGACTGTACCATGAATTAAACAATCGTTTCATTTTGAAATAACAACGGAAGTGAACTGCCGGAAGAATAGTGACTTGTGTATGGTTTCATGGCTAGAGTTTGATCAATATTAAGGATAGCCTACCTGCCATTTAGGTTGCATATAGCCTACTGATCATTCGTGCAGGTAAATGAGATAAAGAGAGAAATTAAGTAATAGACTTTTATGTATTTCATGTTTATTGTAAATGATTATGCATTTCTATTCAGTTTTCTAATCCCATATCTTCTTTGCAACAAGCTGTTGTGATGGGTCGTCTATTTTCCACACTGTATGTAAACGTTATGCATGGTCCTAAAACTGGAGGGAGCTTTCCTCGGTGTGCTTAAAGAAAGCTCTTCCAAAAACTTCCAAAGAAAAGACCAGAAAATGGACTGAATATGTTTCCCCATTCCGCCCTTGTCCTGTCTCAGCCTGCATTCATTTTTCTATCTAATTATTTCCTCTTTGCCATACACCAGACCTGACAGTGATGGATCACAGGTTAAAAATGAACACTTTCTCCTCAAGCAGCCCTCTGTTGGATCAGCCATACTTTGGCCGACTGTAATAATACAGGAGTCTGCCTCTGCTCTGTTGCACTGAAATGCCTTTGAGTCACTGGAGTTAGCCTCCATACACTGCTATAGCGCTACAAGCAACTAGCAGATTCATTTCACCCCCAGCAGGATTTCTACCAGCGTATCAGGCGCTCTGTACATCGGGCTGAGCCATACTGTATAGCGAGTGTGTGGTTGACACACAAACCCATGCTTGGGTTCGGAGTGTGGTGTTATCAAGGCCATGTGGTCTCGTTACTTCTGGTTGTATCATTTATGTTGAGCACATGGTTTAGGGTAGTGTGTGTGTGTGTGTGTGTGTGTGTGTGTATGTTTGAGGGGGGGTATAGATGTTCTACAGTATAATTTATGTCTAGACTGGAAATCTTGGCCTGCGTCTTGAGAGCGCCCAAGGCTTTTACAGCATTTGGTGTCGCTGCCGCCTGAATTCCGAATCATTGTCCTTAGGCCCATGTGTTTACAAGATGGAGTATCATTGTCTTTAGGCCTATGTGTTTACATGTACAAGATGGAGTCTTCTCTTTCAGGACAGATCTAGAAATGGTAACTCTTTTTTCATTAACACTGGTAATTGTTTGATCATTGTTCAGGACTCCAAATAATATGGATTGGATTATAGAGCTCCATTATTCTCTGTTTTCATGAGAGCCTGAATGCCTGACCAGACATAGGACTATAGTACATTTGTTAAAATATAATTATAAGGCAATAACACAGTGGCTGCAAAACTTGCAAAGATGGCAGATTCCAGTGTCCTCTCACAAGGCTTCAGTGGCCTAACATAAAGACATGCAGCATTGATATATCTTTCCAAATCCAACATCATTACACAGGCAGTTTCATAGCTGAATCTGTATTATCATGACTTGGAGTTTCATTTACCTAAATATTCAGGATGTATTGTCTTATGTGGTCTTTCTGCTACTTTTTTCAGTGAAAATATAATGGCTCATTCGTCTGTAATTGTCCACAGTGTTTACACTTGGTTCAACCCACATCCGCCCCTCAATAGAGAGCATTTTTGGTCATCAGAATGTGGAACGGTTATTAGCCGTGGTTCTTGGGCAGGTCATACAGTTACATACTGTACCTTTTCATTGGAATTGTGAAAGTTGTTGAAAGGATCTCAGCCCGCAGTTCCTGGCGAAATCATTAGGGGCAGCCGAATCCACGTAGGTTGGTACTTGTTAATTTGTTAATCTCACTTTTAATTTGACTTGACGAAAAGCCCTCGTAACACACAGGAAGGTTTTGAATGTTTGCATTCAACCATGCACAGTCAGCGTGCCTCTGCAGTGAGAACCGCAGCATTCAACATACCACTTTTGAATGCTTAATTGGGCTTATTTGGCTCTTTCAAATGTTCAATTGGGCTAATTTGGCTCTGTTTAATGTTCCATTGGGCCTTTGACCCAGTGCCCTTCAGCAGATTGATCAAATGACGTCAGTGCAGAGGGTAGATGTCAGGCCCGTGCTTGCGGCTCAGCCTGGTCAGAGTCAATTAGAGCGCCCATGCCCATTACCCCCGTGATGAACCATAATATCACCTCCACGGGGCACAGGAGAGAGCCGAGTGCTTCATCTGGGATTCAAATCCAATTTCGGCCTCATACATCTCCAGATGTTGGGCTCCACAAATATGATTATCTTCGGCTTGCAAACGCTGAATGATATTAAGCACAATCATAACTTTCTCTGTCACAGAGTGAAAGTGGGGAAAGAGGGGGAGAGAGAGAATAGAAGAAAGAAAGAGTGAGAGACAGAGAACAAGAGAAAGAGAGAGAGAGAGAGCAACAGCAAAAGTACAATGTGATATACAGCTCTGCCTCTGCAGTGTTTTTCTTTTGCCCCCAGTCTTATATATTTTCAGTGTTTTCAGTGAGACTAATTTGCTGTCAGACGAGGGGTGCTTTTGCAAACCGGGCAGACTCCAGAAATTAATTTATCCAAATAACCAGGCCCTCCTGGGTTAGCAGGGCAGGGACACTGAAATGGTCTAAGTAGGCAAAGCCTCCTTTTGAAGTCTGGAATGTTTTGACTGACTTTAAACAGGCGACTGGAATGAAAGGATCGTTTTCACTGACCCATGGGATTTTTAACTATTTTCATACACTAAGAACAAAACAAAGAATGAATGCCCCTGCTGATTTGCATTGACTTGGCAATCAGAAAGCAAGGAGGGTGAAGTGAAACTGATTTGGGGCAGGAGGAAGATTTGGAAGCCTTTGTCAACAAAAGAGAGAGATAAGAACTAAAGGGGGGAAAAGCACAAAAGAACAAAAGCACAAAATCAATCTCTTCAGAAAGAACTTACCTCCATTTGAAATTTATTTGGAATACAACTTAGTAATGTTTTCCTGATTTCTTTCCAGAATTAACCTAGTTAGATACTTACTACCCTGATAGCAAATGCCAGGTGCGTTAGGGTTTGAGAGGTAAAAAATGGTTCCATTTCATTACAAGCTCCAACCTCCAAACTGGATCATTCAATACAAGTTTTATACAACTAGAAAATTATTATTAATGGTGCACAGGATGAAGTTCTTTAAGGTAATGCCATTTGGTTCTGTTAATAAAATAGCAAAGCTATTGTACGTTGATTGAAAGCCCCTCACTGTAGCTTACATTCTGATAATTAAAGAAAATGCAGCTTAAACAGGGCTGAAGAATTAATGGACGAAAACCAGGCAGGTCTTGAATATCAGGCACTTAAGTTTCTGCCTCAATAAATAATTCAGTACTTCACCACCATGCGTGGCTTTGGGGAGAAGTCCCAAATGACAGCTTTTTATAACCTATGACTCAGCGTGCACTAATGCCTCCGACATCTCCACGAAGACCGCATCCCCTTCTGCCAGATCATTTCTTCTGCTGCACGCTCCGCTATTAGATGGAGGGGGCTGGGGCTGGGGGGTATTGACAAATTAGCTTGTCTCTTAGCTTCCTCTCCTTTCCTGGGCACGACCTTGGAAACGCTTGGTTGGGTATTGTTCCTGTGTTAAAAAAATAATGTAGAAGATATGCTCAGAGTTGTAGTAGAGTATCCACCCGCATCACTCTTGAAAGAGGGAGCGATATTTCACATGAGATCATCATCTTTTTTTTTAATGATAGTGGTAACTTATAGTAATAGTAAGCTAATTGTAAGTGAATAGTATTAAGTGTATTTCTTGGTTGTCTTTCTCTCAAATTAGAGATTTTCATCAGTTTATGTGTAAGCTTACAGAATATAAGCTTAGTGTTTAAAATGTCTACAAGGACTTTAAGGATTGTGACGTTTACATACTGATCGTACATTTTAAGTAGTGAAGCTAGAATGACAATAAATGCCTCTTCACTGTATTTAAAGTATCCTCGTTTCCTTTCTTGTAAAAGCAAGATTTACAGAAGCAAAAAGCTTTTTGTGAAAGGTGCATGCTACTTATCAATGAATCATTCATGCTATTATGTATTTCAGTGTTGTTTGCGTGTGTGGGGCTGCAGGTAATGGCAGGCTACTGCAGGCCATAGGTCTCATTGATGAATGTCAATGTCATACCCAGTTATTTAAGGCGAGTGGGTGGACGATGGGTCCGAAACTAATGTTGAGTCCTGCCTGCCGTTTTAGTAAGCCTGCTGCTGCCACCTTGAATCTGACACATTTTTTTTTTTTTTGCCCTTGTTTTACCTGCAGGTTAATTAGCCCAACCTTTGCACACCACCCCTAGAACTGTTGAGTGTCAGGTAAGGCCACATTAAATCTGTTAATTGACTTCTGTTCTCATGGTTGAGGTCTGTTAGTAATTCACAGCACCTGTGACTGACATAATGGCTTTTCACCCCCTTGCTTGGTGCTTGCTTGAAAGGGTGTAGAGAACAACTGCAAGCAACTGGAGTTAACTCACATTATTGGCTGCAAAGGTTTCAAAAGTAGCCAGTGATAGTAGCCATCCAGGTTGTCTGTATGATAGTTGTATACAACTGTCCTGGTGGTTTCACTAAACCTTCACTTGTGATGCACATACAGCAGACATTTACCTTTCCTGCGTTATTCTCAAATTAGAAATGAAATTTAATTAACAACTTTTCAAATGTAAGTATATACTGTATCAGAGTAAACATACCATTGTAAATTTAAAACTATTTCAGAGACCACACACTGGTCCAAGTTCAGTGCTTCTGTGTTTAAATTCAGATACGAAATATCACTCTGCACTACTCCGTGGTGAAATTAAGCAGGTACCTTTCTACACAGTTTGCCTTTATGCTAATTAATCAGTCTTCATTAGATCAAGACTGTAGCATGGGAACCAACAGCTCGCAACTTCTACTGAAGTCACTCCCTTGAGTTTCCAGCAGGAAATAAATCTGGTGAGGGTGATTAAGTGCTTGACAATAGAGTTAGCGCAGGGCTGCAGAGCTGTGTCGTAATGCAGCGGACAGGGGCAATTAGGCAAGCGGGGTAATTTACAGTACAGCTCACAGGTGCTCCCTCCTGAACAGGCAAGGGACCACCAAAGCAACAGAATGAGATGATTTGTCCGCTATTCGCTGGCCATTTTCAGGATCCCTAGCCAAGTAATCAGGGGCCGACGAGGGCTACTGTACCCATCGATCAAACCGTTTGGTGATTATTGATTTTAATTGTGGTTAAAAGCATAATTACTATGTGTTGTTTATAAGGCATGATTGATAGCTTTTCTGCGTTGCTGACCTTATGCGTCAGTGCGGCCCGCTCTCCCTTTCTCTCTCTCTCCCACACACCGCTTCTACCTATTAATTATGAAATACTGTAGGTCTCGCCCATTTCGTTTTACGGCTTCTTCCTGTTGAACTTGGTGTGAAGGGCTGCTGTTTTTAAACAGGCGCATAAAACGAACGTGGAGAAATTCCCCCCGGGGCCCAACTTACTCCAGCATTATGTCATGAGTGTCAAAAAGCTAGTGTTCACTCGCCGTTCCTAAGAAAAATAGTTTGTGATTTCAGCACCGTGGCACCATAAATTGCCATGCGACTTCACACTTGGAAAGGACATGGCACCAACACCTTAGCGTTATATACAGTAGAATATGCAGCGTAAGCACTCCTGGTTATTGCAGTGTTTCTCACTTATTTTTAGGCTACCTCATACTGTCATCCTCTTAAATCAGCAGATGATGTATTGTATGACTGTCATAAAGGAGACTCTGGCTGCAAGCAGGGAATATGCTGCCCCCTTCTGCTGGTGGCTTCCCCTCTTGCTCTCCCTCTTTGTGTGCCCGGGGGCTTTCTAGATTAATATACAGCTTGAGGTTCGGCGCGGAGCGCTTCTCTGGGTCGGAGGCTTATCGGCTTCTTGTTTGGGTCACTTCATTTGCTATCCCGCTGTGACCCCCCGGAGTAACTCTCGCTGCTCTGATCCCCTACTGTCAGCGCCTCGCGCTCCGCATGTGTATGTGAGTGAGGTGATTTCATCAAGCGGCCCCTGGCCGACTGGAAACTGCTGTGTTTTTCTCTTTAAGTCGGGCCTATAAAACAAGAGCACGGCCGGCGTAATAAATGTCATTGCCACCTACTGAGAGGGAGATAGCTGTTTCAGTGAGTCGCCGACAAACAGCACTCGCCAGAGAATTGGAGTCGAAGCAGGAGAGTGGTACAGGTTGGAGGGTGGGGGGGTTTGGTTGGTAATGTGAGTGAGTGGACTTAGGCATCGTCTCATGGGCCCTGCAAACATACACACACACACACACACACACACTACACCAAATCCCTCACTTTGACCAGTTATATTTAGCATGTTTAGCATAGATTGCTATCGTGGATTGCTTAGATTGCTATCATTTTGATCAGAAACTATGTCTCATATTTCTAAACTATGTATTAATTGACTTGAAAACAGATACATCATTTTGATCAGATACTATGTCTCATATGACTAAACTGTGTATTAATTGATTTGAAAACAGATATAGGTTTCCAAGAAAAACGCAGTAGATCTTCTATCTCTGCGCTTTCAGAGTTTTTTTCTTTTTTCAAACATTTAAGGATCATTTTGTACTTCATTAATTAAATTCTGAGATATACCCTTGGGATGGAGCGAAAAAGCCCAGTTAAAGCTTAATGATGTAACGGAAACTAAATAGTTGGCAGGAAGTGTGGCTGTGGTGGTGGTGGTGGTGCAATCTATCAGTCCTCACAAACTGTTGTCTTGCAACGCAAGGCTATTTTAGAGGCCGTCCAAAAGGAAAGGTATATTTGCTGAGCACCTGCAATGCAACTTGTGCTCCGAGGACAGACGCAGTAAGTCAACGAGCATTTCAGCCTTGCCCCCCTGACAGACAAAGGATTATAGCCACTGAGCCTAGCTATTATTTCCACGGCCCTCGATTTGTTATTAATACAGGCTGTGACGCATCATTAGTGGACTTATTTTAGAAGTGATTATGCTTTCTATTTTAATGGCTTACATAAGTGATGATGATAGAACAATTGTCATAAAACACTGCCTACACCACAAAGCTGTAAAACACCCCGAGTCATAAAGTGATTATATTTGGTGTTAACCTCAGTTGGGAGCTTCAGAGTTGAAGACAGGAGTTGAGGAAGAGGGTCTTGTCACTTCAATTCTTCCTTACGTGCTGTGCTTGTCTCTCCAGAAAGACTTCTCCTAGACAAAAAAGTGTTTGGTGCTCCTGGGGCTGATCGAGACAGTGCATAGCATGCTTATCACAGGTGCTAGGGTCCTCATCAGCTCTTAAATTGGACAAATGACACTCACCAAGTGTCTTTGCCGCCCTGCACGTTGACATTGACTGACAAGTGCAAGGGGGTTGCGGCTGGAGCCTTATGTAACTCCAGAGCGTGTTCCCGCTAAATTAAAGCCCCTGTTGCTACACACTGCCTCTTGCCCCCTCACACACAAATGAGGCAAATAGGGCCACTGGTTCAAGAGTTCACTTTTTGGAAGCCAGCCGGAACTACTTAAGGGAGGTGACGTTGCTTGAGAACAGGTGGCGCAAGTGACATAATTTTGGCTCGATGCACAGATCCCCGAGAAATTACAACGCCTAGCCTTGCCAGATAAGTTATTACCCTGTCAATATACGCGTAATCTCTGCAAGAGGCGCGTTTGCTAATACCTGCTTTTAAAGAGGGGGATGAATTGAACTATTCACGTCCAGAGCCTTATTTATTTTTAAAAGCATTTCCTCTCACTCATCCCTGACACATTTTGGTCTTGAGAGTGCTTGGCTGAGAAAGCTATTTATTCTCCTGCACTGTTAACTACTGGCACGTATGCTTTGGACTGGAATGCCTTTCAGAATGCAGAAAATATATTTAGTTCTCGCCAACAGACAGCAAAAGGCACCACTGGGTCTAGCAGGGGTATGAGAACAGTTTATTTTTATCGCAGTATGGACTTTCAATTACGGTAATCTGTTGCTTGGCTCCTTCAAGAACTCTTGGACACAATTAAGGAGCACCATGTCTAAATAATTAAGCATCAATTTTAACATGAATAAACGTGAACTTAGTATCAGTACAGTCATGAAACTATAGAATCAACTGAAATGAGCAATACTAAAAATGTAATATAACATGTCAAATACAAGACAAATGAAAGACTAAACTTCAAGCTGTTGCTAATCATTTTGTTGTTTGTAAATAGTTTTTTTGTCTTTGTTTTACATGCCAAATTCCTTTCAGCAAGACACAACAATACACTGAATACCCATGTCTTGACAACTATTAACCCCTTTTATGGGTAGAAGTCATTAATTAAAGAGAGGTTTTGGGGGGGTGGCAGAGGGGCAGGGGAAGAGGGCACAGAGGGAGAAACTTTCCTTGAGGACATGAAACCCTTGTAAGACAGCGTGGAAACTCCGACCAGGAGCCAGGCTGGCAGAGGAACTGTATCAGGTGCACATACTGGGCAACAGTTGGGACACTCCATCAGAGCCACTGCTAGTCTGGTGAAAGAACAGATTCCTTTTGTACTTACTTATTTATACTTAAAGGATGGACTAGAGTGATCTGTGGAGATTGTAGGTGATGTTAAACAATTAACATGTATCACCCACCATAGCTGATGTATATAGTGTGCCACCCTTCTACATAAAGTAATTTTGAACATGAATTTGAAGCTGTTGTACTTAAAAACTTCTTCATACTTTAAAAAAAAATGTGTACCAGGGCTTTTGAAAAGGAGTGAAGCTCAACAAAATGGAGCAAGAGCAGCACTCTTGTTTGGCTGCTGCGAAAGGCACCTGCCTTATGACTGCCTCCTGCTCATGGGTTGGGGGTTTAGCCAAAGCTCAGTAAATCTAAAGGCAAATCCGTGCAGTTAAACAAGGATGAGCAGAGAACAATACGCAGATAACTGAATTACCTGCATGGTAGGAACACACAAAGGCTGTTTCTCGCAGCTAGGCAACTGGCCTCCCACTGTTTGTGTTAGGCAACAGCAAAGCCACACTGCAAACACTGCTCATCCTGCTTAATTGCTACGTAATTGCTGTGAAATTGTCATATTGGCCTATTTAGACACTCTTATTCAAATAGCAGTTCTAGTTTGGAAGTGTATTGAGTAGTTAAGTGGAGAGGCTTTCTTGACAGGTCAAACTAATTGGATTGAAAGGCCTATAGGTCAAAACTTGTCTGTTTTGTAGCAGGCATGGTTTAGATCGAATATGCTCAATGTAAAGATTGTAAAACAAATGTGTAAATATGTTATTATATATTAACTTCAGAAATCTATCTTCCTCTAAGAAAAAGGTTATCAAGTAATTCAAAGAAATAATAAGAATGTAATCAATTAAATAGTAATTTCCCATGCATGATCAGCCTCTCCACATGTAATAAGTTAATATAAGCAATATTTTCAGAATTATTATTTTGTAATGTTAATGATAAAATTACACAGGATACCAAAACATCCTAATGTTTTATTCAGCAACTAAACCTTTAACCTTTTTTCTTTTCATGGGAACAAGCTCTAATTGTCTTCACACAGGCCTTATTAAAGTTCCAAACCTATTGGGATAATAAGGAGTCTACCTTCCAGGCAGGCATCTTTTTTCTGTGACAGTAATTTACATATGATTTATTTAGAGAACAAGAGGGTAGACTAATTTTATTTGGAGATTTTCCCTTAGTTTTAGCAATCATTAGCAGCTCAGCGTAATCCAATTTTGACAATTTCATCAGGCCATTTTGGAAATCCTCCCAGACCTCATCAGAACGATGCATTTATTGCTAAGTGTGCTCTATTGCATTAGCACACAATAAAGCGACCAGGGACTGCTACAGAGGTTTATGGAGAATCCAGTTAACACTCTGCCAATTCGCTCTTTATTGGGACGCAATCAATTTTTATTCACTTTAAAACCAAAAGCCTTTCTTTCATTGTGTGCCATCTCCAGCTTATCAGAAGGCTAAACAAATTACTCTGTTGTTGTTCCCACTGAAATGTTAACGTTTATGCCTAAGATTTCCTCTTTAAAATGCTCTATGGATGAATTGTGTGTACATTACACAAGAATGTCTTTATTTGCAAGCATAAACACACACATACATATATAAGTGTGTGCATATATGCAGTAGATACACACAATTGTGGAGAAGAAAATATGTTTAATGTAAATATGTGATTTATGAACACAGTTATAAACTTGCCAATGATGTTTACAAACACAATAAAATTGGTCATGAATAGTAAACTAAAATGAGGATTACGAAAGTCAGTTATGGGCAAGTAGTCCCAAAAAGAAATTGCTCCTTTATTTCAGTTTACATGGGGAAATATATTTCACCATTAATGAAAGGGCAAAGAACGTAATTAGAATATCACTATTCAACAATGATAAACAAATAAAATAGTAGATATACTGTAGATACCCATAAACAAACATCCTCACCTCCTCACCTGCTCGGCTGCCTCCTGTCCTCATATTTGCAACCATATATGGAGACCAACATTTTAGCGATTGCCACAGTTTCCATTATCTGCAACATGATAGCTTTCAGGTTTTACTTTATTTACATAAGTCTGTGATTAACGTTAACATTAAACATCATTAAACATCTCGATGGCATAATGGCCTCACTCAAGAATACTGCAATTTTACAGTAGATGTATGAGATGAGTTGTATCAGAAGCTCTGAAGAATAGTGGCTACTTGTGCCCCTAAAGGTGATATACACACACACACACACACACACACACACACACACACACACACACACACACACACACACACACATACACACACACTAAGAATGCTTGCTAACAGCTCCCATCAGAGAGTGATATAATATTTTTCTTCCTGTGTAATACTAATTGTATACCTTGCATAATTTTACCTTGCATAATTGTAATGCAGCTGTGTTTGACTTTGCAGAAAAGAATTGGTGACACTGTCACACTTTTCCTTTTTGGTCTGTCCTCAAATGTATACTGTTTTGAACACACAGTGGTCCTGTAGCCTACATCAATGCATAATTATTATAAACAGATCCAACATCCTGAAAATAACAAACAGCAAGCTTGCTGCCTTGTATTATTATTAGTTTGTAAAATTACTTTTTCAGACCTACAGGGAGTGCTGAGGGCTCTCTGGTACGCTTTCAGCACATTGATGAGATGACAAGTTAGCATTGATCTGCCCGTACTTAGCCGCGTCCATTAAATAATATATGGGGTTCTGTGCATTACTGCGCTGCGATGCTCAGTCCTCATGCCATTAGCCCAAGGTAGCAGTCCATGTGCTCGTCAGACCTCAAAGGTCCTTCAGCTTTCATTTTAATTGAATTATCGCCATAATGAAATCTTCCATAATGAGATTAATTTTAATTATTCATAAGGGCTGGTCATTGCCAAAGGCCTGTATAAATTATGCATGCCCTGGCTAAACATTTTTCAATTCATCACCTCTTTGCTTTTGTGAAAGGTGCTATTTATTAAGTGCATGACAGCTGACAATGATGATGCGTCAGATACCATCAGATCAGAGACATACCAAACACACTGCTGGTAATAGGACAGGTGGCACTTTAATTTCATTTTTATGAAGTCAAGGCAACACACTGCCAAAACATATTACATATATTTACAGCTGTTGCCAAGTTGTTGATGTCTCCTCCTCAGCAGTGGCTTAAAGTATCTTTGCTTTTTTTCTTAACTCAACCTCGATTGAAGAGTCATCCTAGGATATCTCATCACTTTGTAAACAAAAAAAAGATTGTGTAAGCAGTCAATCACTCATATTTCCTATATAGTGTTTTACATCTGTTAACCCAGAAACAGATTACAATCGTTCAGAGCAAATGGACACATTTTTTAGTGACAGGAGATAAAGAAAAAAAAACGGTGGTAACATTGACAGCTGTCACAGAGTGGAACTGTAATTAGCTAACAGGAACCTCGGCACTCGGTGCTCCCTGCCATGACAGATCGCACTACGGTAATCTAATATCCTATTTCAAATTCTGCATTCACAGAGAAAAGAAAGAGGAAAAAAAAGACATTTGCTCTCTTGTGCCTCATCAGCTATTGAATGTATGTATAAGAAATGTGTCTGTGGCTGTGACTTGGGTGGTGGACAGGAATGCCAATCGGAAAGGCTGCCAGCTTCATTCTTTTATTAGAACTCATCAATAAGGAATTAATTATTCAGGTGGGGAGCGAGGGGTCTGGGAGGCCTGATGTCAGCCATCTTGTAATTTTGTAAATTGC
Organism: Alosa alosa; assembly: GCF_017589495.1. Lineage (NCBI taxonomy): Eukaryota > Metazoa > Chordata > Actinopteri > Clupeiformes > Clupeidae > Alosa > Alosa alosa. The sequence goes on from NC_063204.1 coordinate 20,826,684, forward strand.
ACAGTCATCATGTGATGGGCCATTTCTCACAGCTGTGTCGCCACGGCAAGGGAAGGAAGCACTGAAGGATCGACTGTCAGGCCAGTATTGCTTCAGAGCGAATGTTATGATACGACTGAGCCATGCATTTCAGATTTCAGACCTAAGTTGGATGATTTATTTGCATATTTTCTGACATCTCCAGGCGAGTACTTGTAGGTATAATTAATTATTTGTATATTTTGTAATAATCGCAATAAAACTGCATTTGATATAATAGTATAGGCTATAATAAAAATAAAGTTCAAGTAGAAAGGCATTACTGAAATTATAACAAAACAAAACAATAAATGCATTATCTATTTATGACTAGTGGTGGGGGTGGTGGGGGTAGCGGTGTCCTCTGCTGGGAAAATAAAAGGGACAGGCCAAGCAGAATACTCATCCACTGAAAGAAAAACCTAAATGTCCTTCCATTGTTCTGTCCAAAACCCCGGCCAGGTGCAGCCAAGGGGCAGAACAATTCCAGCATAGTGAATGAACTAACCCCCCAATTACCTTGACTGTCCCTCCGATAGCCTTCATTCAAGCAAATGGGTCCTCTAATTGCCCTGACCAGTATTACCTGTTTCACGTCCAAAACCGGACTATTCTTCTGTGGTGTATCCACGGCAACAGGAAGTTTTGTGACCTATAAAAAGTCGCCAGGGCCTGTAACTGACACTAGGCTGGGAGTGTAACCATGGCACACACCAACACTATTTATAGGCTCATCAAGCTGGGCCCGCTCAAAACTGAGTCCCAATATTAGTTAATACTATTGTGAAATCCTCAAACACCAAATACTAAATTATACTAAACGAAAAATGTAATGTTTTACATCACATTTCATGCTAAATTTGTTCAAGTGTGTATGTATCCTCCCTAGATTAGGTGTTGTGATAAAGAGCTTAAGTTGATCTTTTTGAAAAGCCTAATGTTTACATAAGTGTGTGACAGGAGTATTCCGGGAATGGCTTTGTGGTGGAGCGGTGTTGTTTGCGCGTGGCCAAGGAGTTATCGTCTGCCGGTAAGGTTGAATCATGCGTTAGTCATTCAGGTTCCCTTCCAGAGCGCCGGTTCAGTTTTCTCACAGTGTGTCTTCATCATTTGCACCAGTCAGTCAGAGTAAGGTCAGAGTGTCCACCCGATCACTTAGATATGATTTAAAGGATGAACACTGTCATAAACATCTCTTGTGTCTGCCTTTCGGATCCACAAAGGCCTGATCTGTCATAATTGTTTTTTCTTGTATTCACCTCATTTGAACTCTTGAGTAGTGTGTATATAGATGCTAAGAAAAATATGTTCATCACAGTTTCTTTAGGCCCAGTAATATCCATACCAAAAACAACATTATTTGATTATAAGTATCGTTATTAGTATAATATATTTTTCTGGTGTATAAGTATATATATTCTTTTGATCCCGTGAGGGAAATTTGGTCTCTGCATTTATCCCTGTGTTACCTATTGCAAAAATATGCCAAAACAGACATCATTTTTTCGTCCCTAATCTGCTACTCTGGTCAGTATTTCAGTTGTCGGAACCTATAAATCACAAGTCTTCCTCTTTGGCCTGCCTCTGCATACCACCATCCTCACTTCATCCTGATGTCACATTTCCATTTGTTGCTCCCAAGTGTTGTTGAGCGAGAGCAGCACAATGCATCGGGGTCAGTGGGTTATGCTGGCGGAGCTGTGTCATCAGGTGAACTTCAAATACTGTTTTCATACCACTCTTCCTCTATAGAGTATCAGTGTCCAGGAACCCGGGATCTCCGTTTCCTCATGAGCGCACACAGACTAAGTCTGCCTGTGTTGACACATCTGTGTGTGTTTTCAGGGCTCAGTGTGTTTGTAGGTGTGTGGAAATGCATGCCTATATGGTGTGTAACTATTTTCCAACGCTACACATGAAATAAATATGCTAAATATATAAATACATATATTCCACTATCTATAGTATCTATATACAGAACAAAAGTATTTGTGATTGTGTGCACACAATCTGAAACAGTTTTCAGTTGTTCTGGTAGTTTGTATTTTAATACATGCGTAAAAACCTGCAGTGTTAAAATGAAAGCATGTGACAGAAGAATATCCTAAGAATGACTTCTTTAAGTTCCCGTGGAGGCCTTGCAGGAGTTTTGCCTGCATGACCGCTAAGTAAACCGCATACTTTATCAGCAGCGCCACACTTCAAGGGGAAATCTGCTCTACAACAGGGGGGTTGTTTTTTTTCTCTCCCGTTTTTAATGTCAATCATTCAGAGGCCCCTCACATATGATGTGGTAGAGCATATTTTCATGGGTACGGGGGGACCCGGGGCCTGGGAGCCTACAATGCAATTTCCATTTCCTCATAGAGGAAATCACCTTCTGAGAGAGGCCACAGTCATGCTGAACACATAAAGGGGAAATACACACGGAAACTTGGCACATCACCCGGGTGCTAGCTTCATAGCGCAAGTAGAAAAAAAAAAGTGTGACTTTTTCCCTCAAAAGAAATATTTCGGCGTATGAAGTTTATTGTTGTATCGGCCGTACGTTTCCATGCTTTTACTTGAAGAATATGTTTTGAGAGAGTACGTACACAGGACATGCCGCTGTATTTTTCAAAACTGAATTCCACCACCGAGTTCCTGTCAACTGGTGAAAGTTGGGTGCTGGAAAAAAGGGCAAAAAGGCAGGGGGATGGAGGGGGGGGGGGGCTGGAGTCTAACCTGCCTGGCTGACTTATGTCAATTAAGTTGAACAAGTCCCAGCACTAAAGACAGAAGTCACACAGAGGGGCTTTTTAGGGAGGGGGGCACAGTGTAAGTGTATGTGTATGTGTGTACATGTGTGTGTGTGTGTGTGTGGGGGGGGTACACACACTTCAGCACTCTCATGCATAGTCTTAAACGGTTATTAACCTTTGGTTATTTTTGAACTTCTTGTCATGCCTCGAGTCACTTTATGTGACGCCAGTGTGATGGGGGGCACCTTCTGGCCCGGCAGGACGTTAATAGTTCACACTCTCTCCCAGGCGCTGAAAAATTGCCCGCCTCAGCATCCTGCCTCCACCCCTGTCCTATAAAATGAATGGCATTCCCTGGCCAAGATAATCCAAATGTCTCTTTTTAAATGTGCGTACAGTACACAAGGAGCTTGAGGATCGACGGGACAGGCAAGTAACCCCAGCTGTTAAGTGTCCAATCTACCAAGATAAAAATGACCCAAACATTTTTTTGGTCGTCGATTAGCAACACACCCCGCTCATGCATGTATGGGAAAGTGCCCTTGGTGACTGGGTTAAAGATTTTTTGCTCCCTGCTGTAAATGTTTGGATATGCAAGGCATTTTTTTTCTCGCTCATTTCTGTGCCAGTGAACCATTGCAGTTTAGTTGAATTAGAAAGCTATGGTGAAAAGCTCCTCTGTGCTGCTTGGGCACTGCTTGTAACATTAAGCAAGATATTTATAGCCTTGGCCACATCAGTGTCCACTGGTATTTTTTGCCTTGGTAATTAGCTAGTCATTTCTTTCTTAATGCAAGCTTGTCTGTGTTATTAGTCTGAACATTTGATTGAAAGCCATCATTGTCTTGGACATAGAGGTCAAGATTTACTGTGTTGTTTTTGTCTAGTCCTAGTTTTGGTTGCAATTTGTGTTGTCCGTGTCTAAACGTCCAACTCCACTTGAGTCCTGTAAACTAGCTTGTTTGCTGGGTAGAGCACACCCTTGCACAATTTCCCTGTGGACTGCAAGCAAGACACTACACAAAACACGGCATGACGCCGACTTGATGGTGCCATCTTTCTTTCGATCACAACACTTTGCTGTCACTGTGTAGAAGGCCAGTACACTCCCACCCCCCTGGTTAACCCAACTCCCCCGCTCCCTGTTTTAAAGTGGCTTTCATCTGGCCAATTTAAACAGACAAGCGACCAGACATTTGCCTAATGTGTTTTTGTTATGTGGGCTCCTGGCCCTCACAAATGTGAAGGGGTGGGGGGCGGCAGGGGTTCCTTAGTGGCCTCTAACCCCCCCCTTTTTCCCCCCCCTCCAAACTGGGACGTTGCACTGCGGTAAAAACTGTTCAGAGTGCGGGCCGTTCCACCCTACAGGGGAGTGCTCCTGCTGGGCCCGGACCCTCAGTAGTCTGACCACAGACTCTCTACTGACCTGGACGCAACTGGGGGAGGCAGCTGTGGTGGGGTGCTGGGGTGGGTTGGGGGTTGGAGGGACTGGCACATTTCTGGATGCCTCGTCCGCCTGTGCAAGGAGCCCGAGACAGTTGGGCCTTGCTCTGACAAATGTTCTTAAGAGGCGTTCTACATACTCCATAGACACATAAAGAGAGAGAGAGTGGAGTCATTAGAAGATGGGGCTTGAAAATTTATTACCAAACATATTGGTATTTTAGGGTGCAGCTGATTTAAATTTAGTGGAGGGGCCACTCTTTCTTATTCAGGAATTCTAGATTCCAGGGGTGCCTTATTTTGGTCCGAGGAGTTTAAAGGCTGCTGTGGAGGGAAAGAATTAACAAATTATTGACTGTGACATGTCGACTCCATGCCCAATATATATTTCAGGATATATTTTGTACCGAAGGATTTTTTAAAGTCAGGCAGAAGTGCATTAGAACAGTTTTATAATCACCCTCTAAAATTACTGTGTGCTGCATGTGTGAATACTACAGTGATGACACAGGGAGAGCTGTGAGCCTGCCAGCTTTGTTGCTGTGGGAGCTGCTGTAAGTCATTTGGAGTTAGAATTATGCACATGCATTGATAGCCATATCCCACAGTTCTGTCATGTGTAGAATCGGAGTGCCGATAATTCACGTTTGCTCGAAAACTATACTTGCAGAGATAAGGGGGTTGCAAGCTGATAGTTGAGCATGTCGTTTTGAAATTGAAGAGAAACAAGGACAGCGAGGAGCTTGCTACTATCTTGGCAGCCCATACATTCAACTGCACTGAGGCCCTGCTGGGGTGTTCCTACTCTGCAGCCAACATAACCAGTGATATAAAAGATGGGGACAAATATCTCACTGAATACTGGTTAGCTGAAAGCATAGTAATTCCCATGAATAGTATTCTTGGCAAGAGTACTTAATTGTTTAATTCAGTACTATTCTTACTGTAATCAAGTGTTTCCAGGTTAAATGATTAATCCAGTTTTCACTTAACGGTTGAAATCCAGCTATTTGAATAGTCTTTAAAAATATGTACCCCAAAAAACAATAGCGATAAATAAATGGCTCAGTAAAAGCATGCTGCATAGTAAAATATGTACCCCAAAAAACAATAGCGATAAATAAATGGCTCAGTAAAAGCATGCTGCATAGTAAAATATGGACCCCAAAAAACAATAGCGATAAATAAATGGCTCAGTAAAAGCATGCTGCATAGTACAATATGGACCAGGATATACTGTACAGTTGTGTCATTTTGATTTCTGTCCCTGGACTCACTGCTGACTAAACATTTATCTATGTTTAATTTTCTGTGTGTGTGTCTCTGTGCCTCCATGATGTCTCATTCTGAGTAATAGGCCTCCAAAGCATGCTTGTTTTTCTTTTTCAGAGCCCTGGGGAGTAGTAAAGTGTCTGCCGGAGGATTTTCAGCCCCTCATAGGCCCTTCCCCAGGTGCTCCAAACCCCTCATAAAGTTGAGGCTCTTTTTTTTCAGTCCCTGGACTGGCACGTACTGTAGACATACCAGCATGGTGTTCCCTGTGGCAAAGCATTGGAATATTAGTACCATGACCTGACCACAGTTGGAGTGATTCTCCAACGACAACAGAAATGGCAGGCACCACTGTCACTATTTTAGAATAAACTCGCTTTGTGCCTTGAGAATCTATTGAGAAATTATATAATACTGTGTGTACATACATGGGATAAACATTGCTTGGAGCACACGGGATGTCCTGCTAACATGATGGCTATCATCATGCGGCAATTGGACATTTAGTTGTGTGTTGTCTTGTTTTGTCTGCTGAGGTTATAACCGGCGGCATTGTTCCGTGAGTGCTGATGAGAATGGCAGAATGTATTTATAGGGAGAGAGGTTCATCCGCAGTCGCCCTCCTCCGCTGTGCAGACGAACCTGCTGTTTGTTTATAGAGAAATTGGCCTTCCCTTTAACTTTCATTCGCCACTTGAAAGCACTTCACTTGCTACTAATTTACCTCATGGAAAGGAGGGGGACTGGGGGGGGGGCTTCAGAAGTATCTGTCTGTGCTGTCAAAAATCTTTATTGTGGCGACGACTTGTCATCATCAAAGATCTGCCCTCTGTGCTGAAATGAAAGCAGGATTTGGACGGATGGCTTTGAGATCTGTTGTGGTTATGGCAGTAGATTGGTACTTCTGTCTCCAATTGAAAGAAAGCACTATATTCTCAATCATCAAATAGGTGGGTTTTCACTGTGTAATTGAGGTGTGCTTGTACCTATAATGTTTTATTTGAACGCACATCAGTTAAAAGGACATGGCATCCAACTTTGTGCAATTTTTATTATATAACGCTGGTTGTTTATAAGAGAGTCTAGACGTGAGGCAAACCAATTCCAATGGGGATTTAAAATGCTGTGTAGAGCAGGTAACCATGAAAATGAAATTGCATGTTTTGATACCGGAGGCAGCCAGGAAAAGCAAGTCCCTGTGTAGTCGCATATCATTTCGGTGCACACCAGGATAGACAGCCATTTGTGAGCGTCCGCTTCCATGGAAATACCCCTCGCTCAGGCCTCTGTTGCAGGCACAAGAAGTCGAGCTCAAGTTTGCTCAGGATTGCCAGCACCTCACTCGATTGCCCTCAAAATGAAAGTCTGCTTCTCAAAGGGGGCTCTCTCTGCAACACTGTTGTTTGGTGAAGGACGCCGCATGCATTCAGAGTGAATAGAGAAGAGGTGGGGTGTTGGTGGTGGTGGTTTGAGTGAGTGGCTGTGGGCAGAAGGGAAGGGAGCAGAGAATATCCAATACCAGTTGTTCGGCCTCTTGACAAATTACCATTCGGCAGCCTTCAGGACCCGCGACGTGTCAGGGGACCAGGGGCAAAGTTGCGTGGCGCAGGGACGCAGTGCTCTTTTCCGCGCTGTCAATAGGAAAACACTTCACCTGGTAATGCTTAGATAAATATATGAAAGTTGTTGTTTTCATTAGGCCCGAGAAGCCAGTTCAAATTTCACATCTCGGGGGTTGGCTTTTTGGGGAGGGTTCAGCGTTCTGAGACTTGTGGCCGAAAAGGAACTCGATCTAACCCCCCCCACACACACACACACACACACACACACCCCAACTCTCCTCATCCCCAAAGTGTGACATTGTGTAAACACTGTCGTGGGTTTACCCAAACAAACTTGCAGCGTATGCATTTGAAAATATCACAAGTGTTTTGCAGGAGGGGAAAAAAAGTGTTAGCATGTTTCATTTGCATGTGGTGGTCCCAAGTCACATACTGTAGAGCATGTGCTTTCCCTCGATTTGTGAATGTGTGAACTGATGCTAATAAAAAGACATCCAATACATGTTTACATAAAGTCCACATAAAATATCCTGGGATCATGGCAGCCTTCTCTATGATAATACCATAGATACTAACAGTTAGCCACTCGGTAGTATCACACATAATTGAATGTGTTGAGATTCAATCGAGAATATGGGAAATAGTAGCTCAACTTTGAGCATGGAATGATTCATAGTGTTATTATGTGTCTGTGACACATTTCCTAGATAACCTACACAGCGAAGGACACCGTAGATCCCTCTCAGTGTCTTAATTGCATGCAGGCATCTACACTGTCCCGGAGTAAGAAAGCAGGGTCCCATCAAGATAATCCTCAATAAAGAAAGGCTTCACTTTTAATCTTGGCCCAGCTCTCAAATGTCTTGCTTGATATAGTTTTTGGCAAGTAATGTTTTAGCACTGATGTCAGTCCCAACACTGTCAATGCATCTTTGTTAAGCCCAGCTTGGGAAGATAATGACTACATGGCAGGGGCAATTTTTTGACTGATAGAGAGTTACATTGAACAAAAAATTCAGTCTGTTGTACTGGGTTTTGATACAGTGTGTATGTTGGTTTTAGTAAATTCATTAATGGATCAAAACATAACCCAAAGTATTCTCGCATTGAGTATTTCAGAAATAGATAATATCTTAATCATTTCACAATTTTAATTTACTCAAGTAAGTGTTTTTGTGGTGTTGCATGAGTATCACTATTTTCTATTTTCCTAATTGGTTTACTGCCATCTTGCTTATGTTGTACATCTTAATGTAAATCTCATTTTAAATTCATACAGTCTAAAAAAGTCACTTTCTCAAAACTTTGTTTGGAAGTAGTGACACATTTCAACATTCAAATTGTGATTCAAAACATTCCAAAACATGCAACTGCAGATTCACGGGTATGCAAAAAAATGAGTTCGTTTAGCTTTGAAGACGTAAACAACTCTGGGTAATTACGCAGTACAATTGGAAAATAACTCACTTGCAAAATTACATTGAAAGCTAATTTCATACAGCTGCCACGTGAACAGAATAACTCAATTGTCATGTACACCCCTCAGTGATGGCATAATAGTTACTTGAGAGTCCCTTCGCATTTATTAGCCCATTGAGTTATCAAAGACCTCTTCAAAATGCAATATATTTAATTTTCTCAAGCTGAAATGTGAAACTGCTGGTTTACCTGTAGGCACAAAGACTGAAAGAAAGGGGGAGTGGGGTGGGTGGGTGGGGGTGGGGTGCTCGGGAAAGGGTCTGCAGGGGCGGGTGGTCTCGTTTGCATCACCACTAAATCAACAGCATGGCCCATGTAGATTAGGAAAAGTTGCAGCTTTGGTTCTATTTATACCAGTCCCTCAAGCCCCACACAACAGGCACACTCACGACGACCTGGGTCTCCCTTATATGGCTGCTCAATACGCTGCCATTGCCTGCCCGGAAGTCCTGCCAACACTACAAGGTGTAAGATTAAGCGCTGTGCGCTTCGCTAACTTTGTTCGATAAAGCGTTCCTTTTGAAGTTACCTACAGTACTGCAGCAAGTCCCGAACAATCCCAGAACCAGAGATAGAGAGAGAAATATCTACTCGTGAAATTAGTATGTGGCCAGTTGACTTTCTGCAAAACAGAACCTTGCACTGTGTGAAAGGTAAGGATGCTAAGGAAGGCTAACATCATAAAGCACAGGAAAATGTATTATACTAACTGTCATTTTAAGGCAAACATCATCATAATAATTTTCAAAGGCTTTTTGTTAATTTTCTATATTTATTTTTGGATTTCTGTCATTGTGTACAATGTCATCGTCAGATATATGTAGTAAAATATTGCATAACCATATAGTATGAAGTATTGTAATATATAGTAATTGTATATTGATAATGACTACAAAAACAATGGCGCCACAAAGCTTTTATGATTATCAATAAAAGCATTACAAATACAACCAAATTTGTGACAACCAAAAATTAAATCAAGCTATGTTTTTTGTTTACTGTAGAAATAAACACCAAGCATAAGCAAAATGTGTATTATAACCTAGAGAAGACAGCATAGTAATTTCTTTGCAAACGGGCATGAGGATTACATGTTGATAATGGACACCCACTCTGCTGCACAAGTCCCTACAGCCGAGCTACAGCGGCAACAGAGGAGACCTCAACATGCACATTATCAATTTAGTTATGGTTAAAAAAAAATCACTTTTTCAAGACCTTGCATCATATGGCAAGCTATATGTCTCATGGAAAAGGGAGAAAACTGTGTTTTGTGACACAGAAAAAAAAGAACAGAAAACAAAAAAACTTGGGAAGTTAAGAGAGGGAAGAGAGAGAAAGAAAGAAAAAAAAAAAAAAAAAAAAAACCTCTTTGCCCTCAGGGTGTGTGAGTAGAGCTGCGAGATCCAGCCGACATGCGGGGATGGTTTGAGGGATCTGCCTTTTCATTGTCTTAAGATCACTGATCACAATCTGGAGAAGGCTCTGCTGCTTGGAGCCCAGGCTGAGTGAGTGACATATGGAGGGCTGGTGCTAAGAAAACTCCTCTGGACCTCCTCCGCACCAAAGCCTTCCTGTGCGAGTGCACAGAGCAACTTTCTGCTTTTTCAAATAGCAGCCTGCCTCTCGCTCCCTCCCTCCCTCCCTCCTTCCCTCTCTCCCTCCCTCCCATACTCTCCCTCCCTCCCTCTCTCGCTCTCTTGCTCTCTCTCTCTCTCGAGTTTTTTTTCCTTCTTCCTCAGACACTCTCTAGTCACTGCCTGCAGCAGTAATCGGACAACTCTCGTTCTCGCTCTTGGAGGCAGTCTCCTGAGATACCGCGCAGGGCTCCACGGGTTTTCACACTTACCATGAAAAAGAAAAAAAGTTGTTTAGTATTTGTAATTTGCGAGTTGATGCCGACAAAAAACTGAGACTTTTTTTTTTGGCTTTTGAGAACTCTTTTTGCCACTTTGAACTGGAGAGACACTTTTTTGCAGAGAAGATAGCAAGAAAAGAGTGGATAAAAGAAAGCCCAAGGATTCATCTTAATTGTAGTGAGTACAGTTTTATTTTATTTCAGTGCCAGCCTGCATGTCACTCCTTTACATTTCCGAAAACTTCCTGGTGCCGCTGTTCTGGCTGGACGTTTTCTTTCTCTCTCTCTGTTTTCTTTGAAACTTCTGGCTTCAGTGCAGATCTAGATGAGCTTGTGTACATGTGTTATTCACGGAAATGAATGAATTCAGACACTGGAGGAGTGTGTTAGTATTTTATTACAAACATGACTCGCCCTCTCTCCATTTGTTGGACGTGAGGGACGCTAATATTCTCTCAGCCCATCACCAGCGGCATCCGTTAGAATTGACAGAACACAGGCATATTCAACATGTGCGGCAAAATAGCCTATTATCACGTTAAACATGTTCTGTTGTTTTTGAAGCGAAAAACTACTTCAGTAGTTGTCACTGATTAAATTACCGAAAATTAGTTGTATGCTTTTTAGGTGCAGTTGCAGCAGAGGCCTTGTGTATCCATTTTATTGTGGACTCTACAATACGGACATTGACGATAATAATTGTAATTTTGATGGCAATTTAATAGGGATATAAATATGTGACAGCAATAGCATGCCACAAAGTAAAATAAAGTTGTTGCCAGCAAACCTTGGCTAAACCTAAGATGCAGTGATGTTATTAAGATATAAATTAAATACTTACCATGTATATAGATTATGCACATATAGATAAGAGCAGTCTTTTCATATACTGTAGCTCAGCAAATTCTGAGTTATGCTTTTTTACTTAGCTTATGTATTTATTTTCCAGCCTATGTTTATGGTAAAAACATAGAACCCAAACAGTTGCGTTTTCCCTTGACACTCAAACACCTGGTCGCCACCTTTACCCCTTTGCAAAATACTTTTTTTTTTCAGTCTTCTTTCCTGTGATGGATGGCAAGCCTCTTTTCTGATACATAAAAACAGGTGTAGAAGCTGCTGAAATAAGAGATACAATTATAAATCACCAAACATTTTCTAGTGTAGGATATCCTTATGCCTGAAGAAGTTTGCATTTTCCGTTCAGACAGGCAAAGCAGAGGTCTCCACGGGAGACTCTTTTTGGCTGGCAGAACAAACAAAACCAACTCAGTTAAAACAGTTGACATCCAATGACATCTGGTGCAGCCAAGAAGGCCGAGTGGAGACGCAAAAAGCAGCTCACTCGACTTGTAAGACACGGTGTATGGCAACTCGGAGGGGAAAGAAAGAGGTGTAAATGTCTAGGTTTTATTTTACACAGGAGACTTTCACAGCACACACAATTAAACATTGTTTATGTCAGTGTAGAGCAGCTACCTTTGTTGTGTAACTAAGTCAGTAAATTGTATTTACTTTCAGCTGTGGAGTGATAATTATGTTTTTAAAAAGAATTTCTTAGTTCATTTGTCCAAGATAAGTCTATTATAAATGTACAGATACATATGCTTGGACAGCTCTGAAAACAATAAGCAATCCGTAGGCCACTACCACATGTGTAGTGTTTGCTTACCAGCTCTGGCTGTGTACACAAACACAGCAATGCCTGCAATCAGCTGGCCCTATTCTTGTTCTGCACAATGAAGCATGTTTATCTAATTAACTGATAATGCTGTGGCTGATTTGGGCTTGTTTACTCACTTTATTTGTTTTAATAATGTGCTCCTCCGGGTGAATTAAGTCCTTCATGATCGAGCTGCCATGCGAGCAGCTCTTCCACTCTGCCCTTTGCCTGTCTGTGCTGCTGCTGTTGCTGCTGCTGCTGCCGCCGCAGTTGGTGCTCGCCGGCCGTTGTTTGCAGAAGGCCCAATGCGTTCCGTATGTGTGCGGGCCCAGGCTCCTTTCAGAGCTGCAAATAGGGTGTGGTGAAAGACGGCGCTGGCTAATTGATGCGGCTCGGCTACAGCTGTTTATGAGACGGGAGAAAAGAAAGAGGAAATGGGAAGCCTGGAAGGCCGTTCGGAGCGATTAGCGAGCTGAGCTGTTTACTAAATACGGGAGGGTGTTATTTTGCTAACGCGCCGGCCCGATCGTCTTTGACAAATGTAGCCAAAAGTGGAGGAAATGTGGGCCGTCACAATTGATTTCTGTCCCCCTTTCTATCAGCAGTGTTCTGGTGTCTGTTTATATGTAATCAGTCACTTGTTTGCATAAACAGGCTAGTAAAGGAAGTTGTAGATAGATCTGAATGAAGGCTACGTGGCACACTGGCACACAATATATAGCAGACAGGTTTCAGTATTTTCCTAAAATGTAATTATTTAAATTTATTTACATCATTATAATAATATATTTCCACTTTAATATCAAGTATGCAAAGTTGTAATAAGATCAGATACGTATTACTTTCATGTTAGATTCCCATGAGATTATTCACTAATATGTGGACAAAATTATAGGCAAAATACTGTTTTTGCGCTGACTGACAGAAAACTCACTTTTTAATCTCAAAATGAATCTGACAGCAAATGAGGCAACATGCAATTTGTGTTTAGGAGCATGTTATTTAATTTAACCCCTCAGAGTATCATGACACTCACATTAGAGTGTAATGACAGCGTATTTCTAATGCAGAATTTGTTTTGTTTTTGTTTTCCCATGTTGTTGAGAGCAGTGCGGTAGGCAAGGAGTGATAAAATTCTATACCTTAAATCTCGTTTGATGGGCCCTCAAAGTGAACTGGCCTTCTGGAAATAATTTGGAGGGTTGAAGAGCACAGTATTAACAGATTTAATGTAGCTATTCAGTGAATTGCTGGAGCACCATGTCAGATTTAACAAAATGGGAGAGACAAATTGCACATCAACAAACCACACATCTGTTAAGAATTAGACTTTTAATTAGAGATAAGTCTGAAATTTCTCCTCTGCTTAGCTTCTGTGGATTAATGAATTTAAAGGACTAAACGCCCGCATGCTTTACTGTGTCTAGCCTTAATATTTTTTTTCTGATCTATTAAAAAATCACAAAATGCCATTATGTCAGTCTAGTTCCTCTTTTTCTTCATTCTGAACTTGACTGAAAAACAAAACATTTAATTTGAGAATTAGGTTTTATTGGTGGTCATTAAAAATTAGAATGACGTTCCAGTGACTTTATTTTATAAATAGTGCCACACTTTTTTTGTTGTTTTTGTGTGGGAATTATCAAATATGTACCTTTACAAAACCTGTAGTAATGTTTTTTTTCTCATTCTGATGCCTAAAAGCAACAGCATAGCCTCTATATTCTCAGGAGCCCATTTAGTTAAAAGAAGAAAGGAGGGCAGGAAAAAATAAAAAGGGTGGTCGTAATCAGCATGGCGTTTGTCGGTGGTGCTCATTTCTTCGTCCACGCACAAACGAGACAAGTGAAGTGTAGCCTTCTCTAAACTGTGTCTAATTCCAGTCACATCTGTCTCCAATTGTTGTCTGCATCTACATTCTTTGCGAGCGGATTTATTTTTCCTGGGCCACCATGTGGATTCAGCTGACCAGCTTAAGTGGGGATTAGTTGTTTTAGAGTTATTTTGATTAAAGCGTTGCTTTAAAAAAAATAAAAAATTGGTAACTCACAACACATGGTTTGCATAATCTATAAAATTCAAAGGAATATAGTCTCTATGCCTTGTAAAATTAAAATCTTGTAAATAGTGAGCAGTAGGGAGGGGTGGAGGGTAGGGATGTGCGGCAAGCTTTTTTTGCAAAAGGATTTTAGAAATTTCTCCCATTTCGGATGCTTCTTGAGTTTCTCACCATGCACATATCTTTGGTCTGATTTATTTTTCACGTAAAATTCTCACGTCGAGCGAAAGAATATGTCTGCATGCATAATGTATTTACACTGTTTGGGAAATAGATAAGGACGTATTGAGACAAAGTATGCTCAGTGTATTTGTCTTCCCTCTTGTTACTCACAATAGCCGTATTGAGAGGCTCCTGTGCCGCTTCCCCTGCCTGCCTGCACTAGTGATGATCAGTGTTAAAAGCCCAGCCGTGTTTGCCTACGGTAACGCTGCTCTGAGAATAAGTAAAGCGAAACAAAAAAAAAAAAGGCTAAACGTTCATGAGTGAAGCGTGTTTCGTCTTTTTTCCCCCTTTTTCCTTTTTTTTTTTTTCTCTTTCTTTTTTTTGATGACACCCCTGATGCTCCAGCGTGGCTTTGTTCTGTGAGCATCAAAGGACGTCCCGTTCAGGTTGAACGAGGAGGGACATCAAAGATGCTGAACCTAGTCTTTTTCTTTTTTTTTTTAAACAATAAATATTTAGCGACGCAAGAGACAGGCTTGTTTTTGCTTCTGACCCCGCAGCCTGTCTCCCCTCTCCCCCTCCCCTCCCCCTCACCTGGCTGGTATCACCTGCTGGTAGCTGGTAAAGACCAGCATGGTTACGAGCCCTCAAATGCTGAACATAGCGAATTACACAGCTTCACCAAGTCTGTCTGTCTCTCTCTCTCTCTCTCTCTCTCTCTCCTTCTTTTCTTTTCTTTCTGTGTGCCTGTTTTATTTTATGGACCAAATATGTTTCTCTCTCTTTTTCACTCCTTCTCTTTGCTTCCTCCCCTGACTTCTGCTATTTCCACCCCCTGCTAGAGTTGGTTTACTACTTTAAAAAACTTTGATATTTCTGTTGGATGTATACCGTAAAGTAATTGTTTTTCATAGATAATGGATAAATGGTATGTCAAAAGAAAAGGAAAGAGAGAGAGAGAGAGAAAGAGACAGAGAGAAAGAGAGAGAGAGAAAGAGAGAGAGAGAATGGCTGAACTCTGTGGCTTGACCACTATTCATGGAGGCTCTTGCTTGGTGCAAAGAGAAAGAGCTTTAGAAAAAAAAAGGCACTAAGACCACGCATCTCAGGTTACTCCCGGCTCATGTAAACAGGCAGCCATTAAAAATTCATGTAGGCATTTTTCAGACTTTTTGCATTTTTGGGCGTTTGGGACGACACGGCACCCATGACCTCTTTCCTCACCCTGGTTTAGACGGTGGGCTATATCCTGGCCCCCTGATATAGTATTATGGCCCTACAGGTATACGATTTTTTGCCTGAGTGCGTAAAAAAGAAATGGCTGGCGGAGAGGTGGACAGCGAATTGTAACTGTCAAGGCGGGAAGAGTAATAGCGGCATTTGTAGCGTCATAAGAAACATATGTGCCTCCATATGGTATCCGTGTTCTTGTTTCCAGTCATCCTTATTGTGAGAGATTCACCACCGCTACAGGGGCTCTAAAGTGCTTCTTTTTTTTCAAAGAAAGAAGAAATAGAGAAAGGTTGCTCTCTGCCTCTGCACCGCCCTGGTCCCCAAAAGTAACCCCCCCCAAACGCACACACACATACACACACAGATCACAGATTGCCTCAGGCTCTGTGAGGGGGGGTTGTGGGAAGCACCTCTCCCGATCATTATGACCTGTCAGTGTGTGGGGAGGGGAGTGGAGATAACTCTCAGACAGTGTCAATTGCAGATGAAAGATCCGCTGAAGATGCTACGGGTGTCACGCTCAACTTGCTTCTGTTCAACAAGGCCCATCTTCCGTGGGCTACCCAAAAACAGAGGGGCAGCCTTAGTCCCAAAAAACACCACCCCTATCACCTAAACCACCCCCACGCCCTCCAAACACACACACCCTCAGACCCCCAACAACACACACACTCCACCTTTACCCCCCCCCCCCCCCTCCTGCTTACCTTGGCTAAGACGCTTTGCATGTTGATTGGGGGAGGGCTAATCCAGTTTGCAGCTGTCGTAGACCAATGATGAATCACCTTTCCGTCATTTGGCTGCTCTCCCTTGGCTTGGGGAGGAGGGAAGACCTGGAGGAGGAAACAACAGTAGAGGGGCTGAACCCAGCACAGACAATGTGCCCCTCTGTTCCCTGGTCCTCCTCTCTCTTCCCATTCTGCCCGAGCGAAGGAGAAAAACAATAATGTTTTCTCAGACAACTTCTATTGTGCCACGGCTGGATGTGGACAGCGACACGGAGCTAAAATAACAAGGAGTGACATTGTTTCTGGGCCCCGGCAGGTGGAGAAAAAAAAAAAAAAAAGGCTGCAATCTGACTCAGATGATTCACATGCATCGGGCTCCAGGTAAGAGCAGAGTTGGGGAGATGCCAGGAGCATCATTGAGAACTAGGAGCCGTTTAGCCAAGTGCTGTGGTTTTTTGAAGACTTATCAACTGCAGTTAGTAGAGTGCTCAGGACACTCAGGAGAGGGGGGGGGGGTGTCTCGGTTTGATTTTGCTGCTAAAAGAGAAAAAGAGAGAGAAGAGAGGGATGAGGAGAGATAAAAGAGAGAAGAGAGAGAAAATGACTGAGGGAGTTGTTGAAGAAGTGTAGAGGTAAGGGAGGGACTGGTGTTTTGCTGGTGTTAAGTGTAAACTTTGTGCACAAGTTTCCTCTGTTGTGTAGATTTCATTGAATATGAATGCCAGTTGTGCCTGTGTTTGTTTGCGTTACAATTATTCAGAATTAAAAGTCATTGTAAAGGAAGTTGTGAAACTTTTAGTTAGACTTAAACTTGGTTATCCTTAAAACTAAAAGTCATAGTTTACTATATGTTGTGTTTATTTTATCACCACAAAATAGTAGGCTAATTAAGTGTAAAGCATATATGAACTGCCATGTCTAATTTAAGACAGGTGTCATTTTTTTACTTTTAAAGTTTGCCTGAAATTTAAACGGCCTGAAAATTATTTTTACTTTGTTGCTGTAAACAATTTAGAAATGTGTTGTCAACCATTTGTTTTGTTCATACACACTCAATAACTTATTATCTCTGATCCATTACAAAGACATACGTTTATTATGGATATCAAAGACATTTCCAGCTCCCAAATCTAATTGAGGATGCTAACATAATGCACAAAGAGCTGTGCCTTAATGTAATCACGCGCAATAATGTTTGGAGACCAGTAACAAAGACTAATGTGTGTTTGAATTTGTGGCCATTCCTCTCTGTGCACATTGGCCTGCACAACCGTCCATTTGCCACGCATGATAAACTCCTCGGAGCGCCTAAATGAGGAGATAGAATAATGTTTTGAGTGGCGGGGTCCTCCGAATAAACAGAGAAACAATTAAGCTGCCTGCCAGCGCAAACAAACGCCTCGTCAACTCCCCATTGCCGGCTAGTGGGCCGTGGACTCTCAGGAATACTCTTGAAGAACTGTTCTCTCTTCTTTTTTTTAACCACACACTCTTTTTGTTGTCAAGTCACTGAGATGGTTATTGAAGTATGTGTGATGTTCTGTGTATTCGCCCGGAAATGTATCTTTTTTGTCTCTGAAAGGGAGTAATGGAAATTATGGTAAAGTTATGTATTTAATTTACTTGTTTATTTAAAGGATACTAGCATAATTGGAGTGACTTAGTTTGCGCTGATATTTTGCTACAGCTCACTTTTTCAAATGATTTATAAAGGAATCTGTACATGTATCATAAAATGGTTTTACTAGTAAATTTGCTTAAATTTTTATACACTTAGTGAGTTTTGGCAGATAAACATTTACTTTGGAACCCCTTTGCATCCCTAATACCATCCAGCCATTTGTCTAAAAAATAGAAGAAAAAAAAAATCTCATAAATAAATCAACATGTGGAAGAAATGATAAAACAATCTACTTGTTCCTCCCCTTTAGTGTGTGTGGCTGTGCCTGTGTGTATGTTTCACTTTTATAGAAATGACTGCTTTCTGACCTGTCGTGTGGACCTGTGTGTGTGTCGGTGTCTCCCTGCCAGGTCTATGGAAATGCAGGATCTAGCCAGTCCGCACAGCCGAGTAAGTGGAAGCAGTGAATCCCCCAATGGTTCTAATCTCGACAACTCACATATCAATAACAATTCCATGCCACCAAATGGCACTGAAGGTATGTGGGCACGAGATGCTCATTCACTGACTCACTCACTCTTTTTGTGATTGCTCTCCCTCTGTCTGTTCTCTCTCTCCCTCTCTTTCTCTCTGTCTCTCTCTCTCTCTGTTTCCTTTTTCTGTCTCTGTTACTTGAAGTGTATGTGTCCTGGTGGGTGCTATTTCTCTCCACCTAAAGTAGAAAGGGACCTAACTGTAGAGTGGAAACGCTTTGTAACAGTGGCGCATCTTCTGTGTAGTGTTTATATGTCTGTTAACTTGTGAGATCTCTAAATCACAGTAAAACATATGTAACCAGTGCACCATTAAGAACAAAGCGACCAGTTTTATTTAGTCTTTTTCCCATGTTTAGTGTAAACAGTAGAGAATAACTATGGCAGTTTAATTCGCTAATAAATGATAAATTAATCAGCTCACACAAGTGGGTACTGTTAAATTATTATTTATATTAAAGACCCTTGTTTCCCCAATATGAGGTTATAACATTGAGACTCACTCATTGTCGTCAGTGGAGCCTCTATTTGTAATGATGGTAATCTGGATTCAGAGCTGTGAAGTAATTGCAGTGGGACCCCCGTAATGTAAAGTAGATTGCGTTATTGTCTGCGGGCTACCGGCCACAGTGTTAGTTATTACCCTAGTTACTACCCAGGCAGAAAGCTATCTGCAATATGAGAGCTATATCTCTTCCAGGGCTTGCAGTGATATTGCGCTCACCCCTACAACCCCCACCTTACATCGCTTGTTTAGATCTTTTCGAAAGTGTGTGCTCAAGACTGTGTAATCTTGATTGTGGTGCGATTCCATCTTTTTCTTTTCCCTTTTTTATTCTCTGGTGAAACAGCATTGAGTTCCCTAGTGGTGTGGATTGTCATGTGTCCTATGCCATTCTGTTTCTTTGTTCCCCCCGTAGGAGATAACATCACTATGCTTACCACAGCAGACTGGTTGCTAAGTTCTAGTTCACAATCCGCTGCAGGTTTGTGCAGTTCTGGTGAGACAATGAAAGGGCAATACTTGGTGTATGGCTGACAAAAACAATAGAGCTCATTCTTTTAACAGTTATCATCCCAATTGTGAAACCCCAAATTTTATGTTACATTATGAAGAGAATTGCATATTGTTTTTTTTTTTTTTTTAAACAAAAGCAACACCTCAACTATTGGTCCTTTCATTAGAATAATACTGGCCTTATCCGTCGTGTCATGTTGGAAGCATGGTTTGAGACTTGGCTGACTGTGAATCCAATGTAGCCCAGAGAGCTACTGACTCTGGGCCAGACCTGTACCGGATCACAACCAAATCAGTGCCAGAACCAGGCCAGATCCGAACCAGATCTGGGACAGATGCAGCCGCTACCTGGGAAATAATTGGTGCAGTAATAGTGTGGGCACGCATACTATGTGCATTGTTTTTATTATTATTATTATTATTATTATTATTATTATTATTATTATTATTATTATTTTGTCTGCAATCCCTTTTTGATGTTCTTTACTGTTACCTGAAGACACTGGTGATGTGTGGTATGCGAGACTGGAGTGCTCTAGTTTGTGCATGCAATGTGTCACATTTTTATTAGACCTGCAGAGACCTGGAGAGAGAGAATGTGTGTGTGTGTGTGTTTGTGTGTGTGTGTGTGTGTGTGTGTGTGTGTGTGTGTGTGTGTGTGTGTGTGTGTGTGTGTGTGTGTGTGTGTGTGTGTGATATTGCGTTGGCTTCACAACAACATGTGTATCCCGGTGTGGAGAGCATAGCAGAGGCGTGTTCAACATGACAAGTGAATGGCTTCCTCTGGCTTCCTCTTCCGGCATGACTCTAGACCCATATAAGCAAATTTGTTTTCATGCGCAAAAAAATGAGGGGAACAGAGGAAAAAAGGGAGAACAAGAAATCCCCCTCCGGAGGTAGGATGGATTGATTTCAAAGATCCGGGGCCTGTGAGATAGCTGTGAAATTGTCTCTGCCCGAGCCTATGTGATACCGAGTGCTGAGGTCAAACAGCGTTCACTGGAGCCTGTAACCGTTTTTTACTCCCTTTTCATTACTGTGATATTTATTCCAGTCAATATTTTCAAATGATTCTGACCATTTTTGCCTATTTTTCCCTGACGCTACATATATCTCTGTGGTAAGCAATCAAATAATAATACACTTGATAACTATGCAAAAATAAATAATACTATGTAATATCAATATTTAGGATAAACAAATGACTTGGCAATAATTGGCTCACATGTATTTAAGTGACTGAAAAAACTCTTTGCTGATTGCCATCCTAACAGCATCCTTTATTGCCAATTTCCTTGTTAAGTCAACAGTGGATGCGCTTTAGATTTGAAAGGAAGTTTCCCCTCCTTGTTTGCCAGGCAGATTAACATGTTGCCTGTTCTCCTGGGTCCATTGATTTAGATAACTAAGCTCTCTGTTAACTCATTAGCTGACTGAGCCCTGAATATATCACTACTATTATAATGTTTTGTGAGTTTGCCAACAGAAAATGTCATTGTATTTACTTTTCTGAAGAAATGCACAATTTAAAATTACTATGTATGATTATGTAAAATTATCATTCATGTTTTTTTGCCACATTGAAATGCTTTTAAAGAATTAATAGTGCGTTTAATGTTGTTTGTTAACATGGTGCAGGGGTTATCTCCTAAAAAGAGATTGGGTTGTTGTTTGAGTTGT
>NC_063204.1:20855256-20865256 GCF_017589495.1 Alosa alosa
ACCCATCACTGCTCCTGCATTGAATATCGCTTTGGTGAAGAGCTACTTAAATAAACAACCTTAAAATACCTTTAATCAGAAACTTTTCAGGCAGTCTTTACACACACACACACACACACACACACTGAGGGCCTTGGTCTGAAAAGCTGCTTTAGGTTTGTCACGGTCTGGGGGGGCCACCCGTGATGGAAGTGATGACCGGCAGGATGAAAGGCCTCTCACTCCGTTTGTTTCCGTGAACAAAGGTGTAATTGCGCTCTCATTTAAGGCACAGTAAATTCATCTCTGGTGCGTTTTCATGCCGGGCTGGCTTTCCGATAACAGAGGGAGAGCAGGAGAGAAGTCAGAGATAGGCCCCGCAGTACTTCTGTGAAGTCCATTCAGGTGCCTTTTGTAGCACTGTAACTTCAGAGAGAGGACTACTTAACCTGCCTGCAAACTCCACAACTCTGAGGTTGAAAGAAAAAGTCAGAATGTATACACAAATATTTTTATATAAAGTCCAGTTTCTTCGTGATTTAAGACATTTAGGTCACTTTATAGGGATAGTTCTGTGTATTTGAAAAATATTTGTTACATTTTGCGTGCTGATTAACAATGGGGTGATTTTTTTTTATTATTTTGGTGAACTTAGGTATTGAATTAGCTAGTGGTTTATCAGGCTCTAAAGCTATTTTCTGCAACATATTCAAGCATGGTGGCTCAGATATTATGGGCTTCAAAAGTGCCTTTAACTGTGACTGAACCCATTCAGGTGTGAGAAAAGGAGAAAGGTGCAGGGAGAGACTCTGGAGTCATTTTAATGGTTCACGGAGCATATGACCTGAGGCTTCTCCTGCCCTATATAACTCATGTTGTGTGTATTATTAATTAAGTCATTAGATGGTATCTCTATTAAGAGAATTAATTAGCCCAGAGGTGATTCATTTGAGTGGATCAGGCCTTTGGAGAAGAACAGAACACACTGTTGCATATTCATTGGGTAGGATGTTGGAGAAGACCCCCGCAGTCAGACAAACACACAGTTCCACCTCCACCCTGCCCCACCCTACATACACACACACACACACACACACACACACACACACACACACACACACACACACACACACACACACACACAAACACACACACATCCCCTCCCCTTCGTGCTGACACACACAACAGATCCTCTGTTTGTGTTATTGAAAAGCCAGGGATGCTTGAAGGATCAGACCTCCTCCCTCCCTCTCTCTCTCTCTCTCTCTTTCTTTGCCCCTTCAGTGGTCCTGATTTCCTCACTGATAGGAGAGGAAGATAAGGCTACTGTTTACCTCCACCCCCACCTCCCACCCCCAACACTAGGACCTCCTTTTCCTATTTTCCCTTCATTGCTTTGTTTCTCACAGTGACCATCTGTAGTATACACATATACTCCCTCCCCCCATATTGTACATAAGCATCACATCAGCTTCATTCATTGCCCTGTTGCCTTGTGCTCTGTGTATGCACAGACATAACTCATTGTATCTCTTTTTTTCCCCCTTTTTTTATGCTTGCAGGAGGCAGTTTTACAACAACATCAGGATTGTATGCTGGAAGCAATTCCCTCACAAATTCAACTGGATTCAATAGTACACAACAGGTAGTACTAATCTAATTCATACCGCCCCAATCCTTGTGAAAATATTTGTGTCATAAAAAAAACAAAAAAACACACACACACATGCATTGTTGCTGTGGTTCTTGTGGATACCTTATACATGGGCAGTTTTGAGGACTTTTCCTGCATCTCTGGAAATCTTTATGAGACATATGTATGCCTTCACTTGGTCCATGTGATATGAATCATTCATTGTGTCTTGACAAGGACAAGGAGTTCCTCGCACTTCTCACTCACATGAATTATGCCACTGGAGAGAGACAGGGGGACGCAAAGAAAAGGCAGAGAGAAGGAAAAACGCGAAGACAGCTCACTATCCAGATGTAGGACAGGAGAGACATATGTTAGCGTTTACGTTTTGGAATCCGCACAGTAAAGTAGCAGTATCACAGCCGGGCAATCTCATGTTACAGAACACCCTAACCCACCCCACCCACCAACCAACCACTTTTTCTGTCTGTCTCTCTCTTTCTCTCTCTCTCTCTCTCTCTCTCTCTCTCTCTCTCTCTCTCTCTCTATTGACATCTCCCTTCTTTGTGCTGCAGGACTACCCATCCTACCCGACCTTTGGCCAGGGTCAGTATGCGCAGTATTACAACAGCTCCCCGTACACGTCTCCCTACATGACGAGCAACAACACCAGCCCCACCACGCCCTCCACCACTGCCACCTACACGCTCCAAGAGCCGCCCACCAGCATCACCAGCCAGGCCCTGTCCGAGCAGCCTGCAGCAGGTGAGGACGACACACACACACACACACACACACTCTCTCTCTCTCTCTCTCTCACTCACACTCTCTCTCTCTCTTTCTATCTCTTTCTCTCATACACACTCTCTCTCTCCCTCTCTCTCTCATACACACACACACACACACACACACACACACACACACACACACACACACCATATAGCAGAAAACAATAACTGTGCATGTAGCTAATATGTCTGCCCAATAAGTGAATGCTGTACTGCTACACAGAGTGAAAATAAAGAAGTGAGATCCCATAATTCCGTGTTGCTGCTCGCCATGCCATGTTGATATTTGCCTCTTTGCTTTTGGAGCCAGAGAAAATACTACAGTCTGTGGCGTGAAAACTACACTGGCCTTATTGGGGCAATGATGTTGAAGTCCATCTTCTGTAAACACAGCCCAGCTTTTTTCAAATAAAGACTAACTGGACAGCCAAAGATAATTTAAACATACTGCTGCTAATTACTCTGCTGTCAGTTTTAATTTTGGTTACTGACAAGCATATGAACCGGGAAGTTTTATTCCAGTTTCTTACGGTAATATCAATGTGTCAGATTGCTTAGATCAGGTAACTTTTTTTAGAGTGATTTTTATTCCAAGCACAAAGTTTTAGATAGAGTAAACAACTAGCAATATTTCACCATTTATTCATTTGACAAGGAACACATGCTAGTAAAACCTAGAATATTCCCTGTGCTTGCAGTCACCTACAGTAGCTTCAAGCAACTGCTGAATGAACTAAAACGAAAATAAAAATAACTTTGCCCTGCATCAGGCCACTAGCACTGCTCTTCACTCCCATTTAGAAAGAGTCAATCCATCCATACCTGGAGGTCTCTAGAAACACCACACATAATGTGTCGCAAACCAAAATGTATTTTCCATATGTTTACGCAATCTCATTTCTAACTGATCTTGTATGGCCAGAGCGCTTTAGCACTTTAATTAAGAAGCGCTCCAAGGATATGTGGGCGCACCAAAGCCGCCATTATCATTTGCTAAATGGTATCTGGGGTGTAAGAATATCAGATCGGCAGGCTGTTTAGCGGAGGTGGGCGGTGGGCCCCCGTGCAGGCTCTCGGCAAAGAAAGAGGATCCTGTACTCGCTGTTCATTTTTGAAGGTGAAAGCCTTTTTTATTATCTCCTCTCATGTCCTCTTTCTCTCTCTCTCTCTCTCTCTCTCTTTCTCTCTCTCTCTCTCTCTGTCTTTTTTATGCACTTTTTTCATGCAGGCGAGTACAGTACAATCCACAGTCCATCAACCCCCATTAAAGATTCAGAATCAGATCGATTGCGTCGGGCCTCAGATGGAAAGTCACGTGGTCGCGGGAGAAGGAACAACAACCCATCTCCACCACCGGACTCTGACCTTGAGGTAGTGAGGAGCCGCCTGCTCTTTGTCTGAGGCCAGCGTGCACACACACACACACACACACACACACACACACACACACACACACACACACACACACACACACACACACACACACACACACACATACATGCATACAAATTTGAATGAAATTTGAATTGAAAATGAATTTACAGACAGGCTCACTTACACATGTAGGCACTGATATGGCTGCATACATTTTCATTTTTAAATGTGTTAAACAAATGAACTAGTGCAATTCAGCTCCCTTGACATTACTGACATAGCAGTAGCAGACGAAAAACTACTACTGTAAAGCTACTGTGCCTCAAAATGTTTCCTGTTTAATTTGTCCCTTGACTTGAACATTGTACGTTGGTTTATATGTATTATGTTGCCATATATATTCTCTATACTACTACTGAGTACCTCTCAGGAATATTACTTTAACAAACACCCTAAAGCCCAACTGGTATGCATTGTTTATGCCTTATGAATATTACCCTCTGTGTCATGAGCAAGAGGCTAATGATTTCTCAGCTTTTCATTAATATGATCCTCACTTCAGGATGTTAATGGGCCCCATTAAGGGCCCCAGACATCATGGCATGTTAACATATCTAGTTAATTACTTTCTTACTATTGATTGGCTTAATGTAGCGGGCCGGCAGGAAGGGGTGGTGGTAACAGTGGAGTGCTCTGGTGGTGACCAAAGAGGGGCAAATGGATCATCACCTCACCAGTGGCACATAAATACCCCCCCCCCTCTTCTGACCCTGCCTGCTCTATTGACAAGGGGATCACCTTGCATGCTACAGAGAGCACCATTGATTTTTTCTTTCGGTCTTTCTTTCTTTTTTCTTTCTTACTTTCTTTCTTTTTTGCTCTCCCTCCCAGCGCGTGTTCATCTGGGACTTGGATGAAACAATCATCGTCTTCCATTCCTTGCTCACAGGGTCTTACGCCAACCGATTCGGGAGGGTAAGTGACTGACAGTTGGACATCAGTTCTCAAAACTTGGTATTACAAATGGATGAACCAAAAAAAAAGCGTCTTGGTAAAATATGCGCATCACTTGGGGGTAGTGGCCTGTGTGATTGCATAACATAGCATAGCAGAGCAGAACAGAACTCAGCGTCCAGATAATTGTTTCTTTTTTTAATAGGTCCGATGAGGCCTTGCTAAAGCATTTGCCTTGTCCCACCACAGCTGTTGTTGGAGCTATGTGACAGGGCGGAAGAGTGAGAGAGCTGTGCAACAGTTGGACTGTGAATGTCTATTGACACATCTTAAAGGCTTTTTTTTTTGCTTGTTGACCTTCAGAAATAATCCATTGTTAGCTTTAATGAAGTGGCTGTGCTTTTTCCCTCTCACTCCCAAATGTGTTGAGACGAAAGCTTCCCAGTGTAGACAATCGTGAAACAGATGGTCAGTGGAGAGAGTAGCCCACATTTTGTGATGTTTGAGGTAGATTCTTAACTTTTTAATTAATCTTTTTATTTGTGTTTTCAAGAATATGAACTTAATTAAGTTAAATATATCGTAGGACAGATGTATCAGCTGTACGTTTGGGGACTTTTGTTGGTTATTAGGTTCACAAGGAGTATAGACGTATAAATGAGGGAAAAACGTTTACTTTCTGAGGTCACTGTATTTGTTGTTGCACGTAAACCGTCCAATCTAAGTTTAAACTCTCCAAACAAACAATTTGGGAAATATGGCAATCTGTAATTCTCATGGCTTGCAGTGATCTCATATATTTATGTAACTTGGACGATCGAGGACTTTATTTGATATGTAAATTCCCTGTTATATTTATTCAGTTTTTTTCCCACTCCTATATGTTCAGAAGGAGGAGGGGGTTGGAGTGGGGGAGTTTTGTGAAGTGGAAGGGTTTTGTGGGTTTTTGCAGCCGAGCGAAGAGTTTTCCCCCCGTAGAGTGACATGCGTGCTCATGTGCCAGGGCTCTCGGTCCCTGCAGTCGGAGGGGTTCCCTTTGTTCTGGAATGCGGGTGTTTGATGGGGGTAGTGTTTTGTTTTAAGGGTGAAGGATCCCTGCTCCCTCCACCTCACCCCCTCACCCCCAACCTTCCAGTGTTTATTTACTTTATCTCAGATGGGCATGCTAGAGAGAGAGAGAGAGAAGGAAAGACAGATGGAGGAAGAGAGAAAGAGAGAGAGAGAGAGAGAGAGAGAGAGTGCTGCTGTGGCCCAGAGACACCCCTGTTTCCCCTGACGCCCTGTCCCTCCCTCCCTTCCCCCCAGTCTGCCAGCCGTGCTGAGCTGAGCTGAGCAGCCCTCTCCAACAGGAAGACCTCCTGACTCCATAGGGTCTCCTCTCGCCGCCACTCTCCATATAGAACCTGACAGCAATCCCCACTTTCTTCCCAACTCAGCCCCCCCCCCAAAAAAAAAAAAAAACACACCTGCCCTCCTCACCCCACTCTCTCTCTCTCCTTCTCCCTCCTCGCTCCCTTCCCCCTCTCTCTCTCTCCGTCTTTCTCAGTCAGCCTCGGACACAAAGCGTCACCAAATAGTTTACCTTGTTCCAGTCCCACAGGCTGACTCACGCCATTCTGGCCCACCGGCACTCTGACTCACATTTATCAGTAGCCACATCAATGAAGCCAATAAAAGAGGGGAAAGACAAGTGGCTTAGACTTACTGTATCCGTATTAACAGCAGCCTTTGATGCGTTGAGTAGTAGTTTATGCTTCTTGTCTCATACATAACCATAAACATGAGGCATAAACACAAATTATGAGTTACAAAACATTTATTTCTTGTCTGTTTTCTGTTTTTTTTTTTTTTTTTTTTTGAGAGTTGTTGAGCAGTGTCTAAAAATAGCGCTGTATCTGAGAACACTGCTGTGGTTATCAGTTCTCCTAATTGGCATCAAGGCAGCTCGCTCCCATAAAGCTGATGGCTTGAGCCAGCTGTGTGGCCGCTGGGCCTGAGGGGTGCTTTGGGGAGGCTGGGAGGGGGGGGGGGGGGGAGGGCATTGGGGTGTGAATAAGGGAGCAGGGGGGTGGTAGGGGTGGTGGTGGTGGTGGGCATACTTGGCGCCCCGTGGCTGGCACTGACGGGAGGAGACAGGTGGGCGCAGCGGCGCAGAGACAGCCGAGGCGGAGCGGCTACAGCAGCGGGGTCTGCTCTGGTCTCCTGGCCCGCTTGTATTCTTAACTCCCTCGCTGACTGATTGTTTAGATTTAATTGGAGAGGATTCGCCGCGGCCCAAGACGCTGCACTTTACATTCCTCCCACACACCAAACTTGCTTTTATTAAAATGGCCGGCACATAACAGGGAGGTGTGACAGATGCTGGCTAACTATCCTGTTAGTTAAAAATAAAAAAGGGGAATACACCAGTCATGACACAGTGTTGTGAAACTACCATGTTGATATGATCTATCTTTCTCTATGAATATTTAATCTGAAGTTAACAAAGCGTCTCCCTCATTTCGTCTCTTGATGACTTTACCAGTGCGGTGCGCTTCTTGTGTGGTTTCGCCTGCTCACCCCGTAGTTTAAAACATTTGCATTGTCCAGCATGACAAGTAATCAGCAAAAAGCTCAGGTGTTTCCCTGGCTGCTTTTACTACTTAATCCGCACTGCGTTACAAACTGACAGCATTAGTGGACTGGCAAAGCTGCCAAACCCCCTCTCCTCTGGCTGTCTTTTGTCTCTTTTTTTCTACTTAGGAAAAGTAGTGCACCAAGCTCCCACTGATAGACAGACCGTTAGGGTATTAAACATGTCCTGAAATAGGTTTAAAAAGTGGTTATTGGTTTAAGTGAAGTGGTTTTCCCTCTCAAAAAGGTCATTATTGTCTTCCTGTTGCTCAGGCTGGGAACAGTGATGGTCTGAAATTGGATTTTTTTTTTTAAATTAGATAAAATATGAAGCAAGCTAGAGATTTGATTAAAACAACAACAACAACAACAACTAAATATGGAAGAAATAAGCTGATGTAAATCATCACTGTGGACCGCTATAAAATCAGTGTGTTCACATTCGATAAATATCATCAGTAGAAAATATCATCAGCAGAAAGTGCACAATTACACACGCCTAAGCAAATGCTCGTTTGTGGAATTGTGCATTTGCAGTTGTCTAGGTTACCCAGGGGGAGGGAAAAAAGCACATTGTCAGAGAGTCATTAACTATTTAGAGTGCAGTCAATCTTGCCTGTGTGTATGCCGCCAAACCAGATCACCATTACACTCCGTATTGCATTACAGGGGAAACTGAATCCAGCACGGAGAGAGTGGGGGCAATCGTGTGCGGCATTATTGATTAGAGGTTTATGCAAACCATAAGAAAGAGTGTGTCTTAATAATAAATAAAAAATGTGACGTTTTTCTGTGCATTTGTGTATTGAATCACCTTTTAAAAAAGTCCTCCGGAGGCTCAATAAAGTGCAGGGAGAGGCTGGAGCAGGCGGGCTATAGGGAGTCGGGAGCTTTGGCATCCCTGGTAGTGAGAGGTTTGGCTGGTGATGCATGGCCAGAAGTATGTAGAGAATGGTGTATTTACGATGGGACTCTGACCCCACTCTGTAGCAGTTCAGCACCCCTTCTAAGACAGGCTTTTTACTACAAACAGGATGGCATAATTAGGACTGGAACGTTTAACCCCTTTGGCCACCCAGGACTCCCATCATTTCCATCCCCAAAACCACGTGTATGAATTAATAAAGGAGAGGCCTATAGCTGATTGGTTCCAGAAGTGCGTATTCATGGGAGCAGTGTTTATGTATTATTTCTACACACTTCTTTTTTTGTCTCTGTAGTTTGTAGCCTTTTTTATGTTTGGAAAGAATTTGGTGAATACTTAAAAATAAATACTAAACGCTTAAATGTTCTCTGTTTTCTGTCTCTTAAGGATCCACCGACGTCGGTGTCGTTAGGCCTCAGGATGGAAGAGATGATTTTCAACTTGGCAGACACACATTTGTTCTTCAACGACTTAGAAGTGAGTACACCTCTCTTCTCTTCAGTCAGATGTTGCTGAGGCTATTGTTTTGTCCAAACTATCAGCATTTACCATGCTTTGTCTGCTCAGATCTACTCCCCCCACACACACACACGTATACACCCCCAGATTCATGATCGCTTTAACAGAATGTTTTCTTTCGCTGTAATATTTAAGAGCCAGACCGAGATGTAGATAAGTCACAATAGAGTTGTGTGCATTACGTTACGAGCAAGAGCCCTCCATTAAAGTTTTAGGCTGAGCATCAACAACCATTTAATAGTGGGGTGCCTATATCTCAGTTACGGCCCACTGCGGTGAAGCATTACCTCCGAACCCTTGGGACTTGATGAATTTTACATGCGCTGTCAGTCTCCTTCTCCTCCTGCGCTGCCGGCTGCACACACACATACACACACAAACACACACACACACACACACACACACACACACACACACACACACACACACACACACAGCCGCACTTTTGTGTGAGAGGCTGGTGCAATTTGTCAGGTTCTAGTGTTTCGGCGTGAGCTCTGTCTGTCCGTGTGTCATGCTGAGTGCCTGGTGTCACTGTCCGGCAAGGCCACAGACCCTTCAGTCACGCTATGAAATTGCCCCCCACTCCCCCATCCCTCCAGACTACCCTTCTTCAGCCTGGGGTTGATTCATGTTCGATGGTGAAAAATCTGGCCCCAGGGTGAAAGGGCTTGGTGTGTGTGTGTGTGTGTGTGGGGTGGGGCTGGTTGGTGGGGGTGTAATGGCTAGAGGGAAGGGGCCATGGTTAGTTGCGTCTGGCTGGATGTTTGCCTCTTCTGCTGGCAGTGGTAAGGCTTTGGAGCTCACTGGTGTGTGTGTGTGTGTGTTGGGGTGCTGAGGTGGGTTTGGGGTTGGTGGAGATCACCAGAACCATCCCCCAGACCCGGCGCTTGCGGGTGCACCACACGCCACACCGAAAAAAAAACAAACAACACAAAAAAAAAAGTGTCAGTGCCCTTGAAAGTCCTGAACGCTGGCCTCCTCTCCTCTGCTCCTGAGCAGGAGGCCAGCGGCCTGGCTGAGCTCCTCGGTGTCCCGCTCAGAGTGACCTCGGAGGGGAGGAAATGTTTTGCTTGATACTTAAGTGTGAAGAGAGCTGCGGCGAGTCTGCCAAGTCTCATTAGTCACCGACAGCCCAGTCTGCGTCTCCCCTCTCTCTCTCTCTCTCTCTCCCTCCCTCTCTCTCTCTCTCTCTCTCTCTCTTTCTCTCTCTAT
>NC_063204.1:20870256-20937756 GCF_017589495.1 Alosa alosa
GAGAGAGAGAGAGAGAGAGCTTTCAAAGTTTGTCTGTCCTCTCTCAACATAGCACCCCTCCTTCACCCCTCCTGTATCCCTCAGTTACCACCCCTAGCGTAGCATAGCATAGCATTGCGTAGCACCTCCTTATAGGAATAGGGGCAGTGGGCCTGTGGAAAATATAACCTTACTAACAGGCCGATGACAAATGGAAGTATTTAAAAATAGATTACTTGTTTTACACTAAATGCTGAGATCTAGCACCTGCTTGCCAGGCTCTAGAGACTAAAAAAGGAGTTGAAATGGTGTCTAGACTACTTTGAAGATGTTGGTCAGAAACCAATGTCAAGTTCTTTACACTGTGTTAAAATGCCTGGATAGGAAGTTGATTTAAGTTACCTCCGAGGGTTTATAAGAACAAGCTAGAGCAGGTCTTTCTGTTTGGCTGTCTAACCTTTAAAAGGAATTCACACCTACGAGGTAAAAATAATGTAATGTGCTGGCAACAATGTAATTCTGCCTTAACATGACGGGTGACAGCTCGCCCACTTATTCAGATTAGCTGCCAGACATAAATCAGGTATAGTTTATCATTAGTCATTGTTCTTGAGAAAAGTATTGTGGTTTCGTGTTTTTGTGATATATTTTGGTGGAGAAAAAAAAGGTTTTTGGTTGTATTTGTTTTTTAGTGACCTGTCCTTTATCTGAGCTGTGTTTGAATTCCATGTCTGTTCAAGCACAAATTGTGGATTGGAATGAAGTAGGTTTTGAAGAAATCTCTTTGTGTCCCATATCCTATTTCTGACCCACAGGTAATCTGCCCCTCCCTCCTTCTCTTTCTCTCTCTCACTCTGTCTCTCTCTCTCTCTGTCTCCCGCTCTCTCTTTTTCTCACTAGCAAGGTGGGCTCCACGGTGGGAAAGCAGAGGGAGGGTGTATGTGTGTGTGTGTGTGTGGGGGGGGGGGGTCTGAGAAGAGGATGTGTGTGTGTGTGTGTTTGTGAGGGGAGGGGGGGGGGGCAAAGGTGTGGATGGGGGTTTGTGGAGGGGGATGGGGTGGGGGTCATGGCCCAAGGACGGGTGGATGACAGGGCCTGCCAGTGGAGGGGCAACATTGAGAACCTGCGAACCATGGATTGGGCTTTTTCACATGGAATTAGCTTGTAGGCCAGGAGGAATGCTGTGATGGCGGTGGCTATTGCTCACACTGTGGCATTGTTGCGGGGGCCACTCACCTGTGGGGCCAGCCTGACTGTGTGTGTGTGTGTGTGTGTGTGTGTGTGTGTGTGTGTGTGTCTGAGGGGGCTGGTTGCCTGCCGGCCTCTGGCCATGGCAGAGGGCACCCTACACAGCAGGGAATGAAAGACCCCCTTGCCTTTGCCTTGTCAAATGAGAGAAAAAATGAATAAGAGAGAGAGAGAGAGAGAGAAATAGAGGTAGCCTGGGAGAGTAATGCAATACGGATGTTTCCAGCTCCAGCAGCAGGACAGGGGGGAAGCGAGGTTTGTAGTTTTAAATAATCATTTTCTTTTTTGACATTCAGCAGCACACTCTCTCTCCCTCTCCATCTCACTTGTTCACTCAGTTCACTCTGTTCCTCTACCTCATTCCCCTCTCTTTTACTCTCTTTACCTTTCTTTCTCCCTTTTTTTCTCTCTTTCTTTCTTTCTTTCTTTCTTTCTTTCTTTCTTTTTAATCCAACCCACTTTTTCCATTTTTAGGATCTCTCGATCTTGCTTTTTCACTTTTACCCCTTTCTCTCTTTTCCCTACGTAATTTCTCTCTCTCTCTTTCTCTCTCTCCCTCTCTTTGTCTCTATTCCTCCTATTTTTTCCCTCTGACTGTAGTCACCACCAGGAGCAGAGGCCTTCCCCTGGCCAACAGGAAGAATCAGTCCGGTCTGGGCTGATTGCTTAATGACAGATGCCAAGGGAACAAAGGAGCCTCTGATAGCAGCCTGTAAATGAAAAGGATTCAATGGGCCAGGAGAAAGACTGAGAGAGAGAGAGAGAGAGAGAGAGAGGGAGGGAGAAAGGGAGGGAGAGGGGGTGAGAAAGAGAGAGAGAGAGAGAAGAGTGGAGAAGAAAGCTTAGGAAGAGCAAAAAGTGTGATAGAGAGGGGATCCGGTGAAAAGGAAAAGATAGAGAGGGAAGTAAAAACAGACAGAAAGTTTAGGAAGAGCGTGATAGAGAGTCTGAGGTGGAGAGAGCAAGAGAGAGCGAGATAGGGAAAAGATTATCAAAACACAGAGTGGAAGCTGATTTTAAAGGTGTTTATTTTTTAGTTTGTCATCCCCCTTTCCATTTCCCCATCATATAAATACACACATCTTTTTTTCCCTTCCTTGCATTTTGCATGCCGGGACAGACACAGACAGTGATTGTAATGAGTGAGAGGCGGAGAAGACGAAACAGGCCGACTGAAACAGAAAGACAAAGTGTTTGCATAAGAGGTAATTATGGATGGATTCTGCAGGAGGATCTCTGCCCGCTGTACAGTAGGCACATCTGGTGTGCGTTAGCGGTGATTGTAGGTTTTGCGGGGACCGCTGCTCCGTGGGGCTCGTTGAAGAGAACAGGGGGAACTCGGTGCACTGGAGCGCACGCACGTCTGCGGAGATGAAGCCAATCTGCTGACGGTCGCTCCTAGCCTGCCGCACTGTGTTTGTTGTCAAGCCGCTGGCGCTACGCTAGTATTTGACCATTCAAAGTTATCAAGACCACATACTGTACACACAGATGACTTGTTTTTACTTGATAACACTTGTCTGCTAGAAACAGACCCTTTGGGGTAATGTGATGGAGGGTGTCACTGTTATGGTTTAGGGTTTGTTTTCATTGGCTTACCAGCTCGCCTGGCGCATGGTGTGGGCAGTCCAAATACACTAGGAGTCATGCGTTGTGGGATAACTGGCCTCTCCCCTTGTCACAGGGTACCATCTTACCAACTGTATTGTCAAGGCACTGAAGCCATGATCATTTTAAAGATTTCCGTTTATAATGAGCAAAACAAGCAATGAAGTTCACAGACTCCTTTTTCAGGATCTTATCTTCACTGTTAACACTGTTGCATTTGCACTGTTGTATTTGACTGCACCATCTTGACCGAGTGTTGCGTAACAGCATACTATACCTACTGCTGTCATTCCTGTTGCATCCTGTTGCGCTCTGTGGTGTTTACGAGCACCAGTGCAGAGGCCTCTAATGAGTCTGTGGAATTAGAGCACACACACACACACACACACACACACACACACACACACACACACACACACACACACACACACACACACACTCCAGTTAGTCCACCGTCGCCACCTCCGCACTGCTGTCTTCCGCCCCGGCCCTCGGCCCCCGCTCTGGCTACCAGTGAGGCAGCCGGCTGCTTTACGCAAGGCCCCAGCTGTGCGGCGTAATTGTTCAGAGGCTGGCGCATTCTTGGTCCACAGTGGCCCTCTGCGTCGGCTCTTCCCCGGAGGTCCGAACCCACACACACACACACACACACACACACACACACACACACACACACACACACACACAGTCACACACACACACACACACACACAGTCACACACACACACAGACACAGTCGCACAGTCACAGCACAACTGTTAATTGTGTGTCGTAATAACCGGGGGGATTAAGACTGAGTAAACACACACAGAGCACGATGGGGAACGACAGAGAAGGAAGTAAATAGGAGAGAAAGTGGAGTCCAGTTGGCCAGCTGGGTGATCCCTCCGTGGGATAGTGTGTGTGTGTGTGTGTGTGTGTGTGTGTGTGTGTGTGTGTGTGTGAGTGAGTCTCCTGTACATGTTCTTCACTTTAGTCAAATGGGGGGACTGATGTGGATGAATTTCAACAGTTGGACATCAGTGTGATGTCTTTGGGTATTTGGGAAGTTAAGCAACATATGGATTTGTGTAGAATTTGTATTCCAAAGCCTATGAGATTCATGAGAAGCTAGTCGTCAATTCTCAAAGCTCTACGGACTTCCAGAATTTAATTAGACATTGCCAGAGGCAGAACATCTACTAGAACAAATGTCAATGATCAGTTTATTAAAAATAAGTTAGTCCAGCGACTAATACATTTTGTTAACTTCATCATATATTTCATTATAGCATAGATCATACCTTCCATCAATGATGGAGCCAAATCCTTATGCATGGAGAGGTAGATTTTAAGCTGTAGTAATTTGACACAATCCTTTTCCCACCTCATCTCATAGAGCTCAGCCTTGATTTATCGGATTGTCCATCAAATTGTCTATATTTCTTGCAGAAGGTGTTCATCTGATAATGTTGTTGATGGTGAATCCTAGCCTGGGACTTGATTGTAAAATAACATTGAATTTCAGAATAATGGGTTCTCTAGTATTTAAAATATTCAGTCGTTTTCAATTCACAAACAAAAGCCACACAATGTGACCCCTTTCACCTGGGCATTGTAAACAAACCACAGCTGTCAACCATAAGCATTTTCGCTGACTCTCACAGCAGTAAACCAATTATTTTGCAGTGTTCAAAGCTTAGCCACAACCAGTGACTGAATTTGAATTGAGGTTAAAGAGAGGTTCTTTTTCCTCTGGGTTGGTTTGTTTTGCCTTCTTTTCTTTTAACACACAGACTCACTCGTTGTGATTGCCAGGATGAAAGTTCAGCACAGACCCCCCACCCCTGACTCTTACACCCCACCCCCCTGCTTCAGCTTTGCTTTGAGGTTGGAGCTGAAGGCATGGAGGTAGAGGCCCTCTGTGCTGTAATGATTTTGGCCTGTCCGCAGCTCCACTTCCAAATGACAAATTGGGGCTTCGCAGAGCATTGCAGATGCATAGCAGAGTGTCTTAAGACACACGATTACACACACACACACACACACACACACACACACACACACACACACACACACATACATGCATAAAAAACGCACTGCGCTTCCTGAGCTCTCTGAGTTCTCCAGCTCTGGTTGGCGGTCCATCTTCTTCTGAACTGGAACTTCATGTGAGGTCACTTTGACTTCCCAACTCCCCCCTTCCCATTCCCATCCCCCTAGACACACACATGCGCGCGCACACACACACACACACACACACACACACACACACACACACACACACACACACACACACATACTCTTTCTCACATGCAAACATGCACATACACAAGCACAGACACACACACGCTCATACACAAACAAACACAAACACATATGCAGACACAGACACACACACGCACACACACAGACAGACACAAACGCACACACACATGCACGAACACATACACCAAAACGCACATGTACTCACACACTGACTCTCTCCCCCCTCCGCCCCTTTATCTGTGCTTGCGGAGGCCTGGAGAGAAGGGGGAGGTCGCCAGGTCAAAGTCTTTTCCTCTTTGGATCTCGGGGCTTGCTGGGAGAATCTTGGCGAGAGAGTGGTTGCATTAGAGCAGAGGTTGGGGGTCAAGATTTTAATTCTGTTAAAGAACAGCTGGTTTGAGTTTCTCCACACGTACCCCACAACCCCCCCCCCCCCCCCCAACCGTTCCGCTCCTGCCACCCTCCCTCGCCCCACAAATCCAGGGAGATGAAAAATTTGTTCAGAGGGGAACCAGTAAAATAAAAAAGGTTTACGGTCTAAAGCCCTTACCCCAACTCTGTCCCAGCATTAGACAGGAATGCAGTAACGTCAGCATTTGGGCCAGGTTCAGACCAAGTTAAAACAAGGAAGTCCTTTCTGTGTTCCGAGTGTCTTAACAGGCAGTGGAGACTTAATTAAAAGGCTTAGAGAAAGGGGAAAAGCCATTTCACGCCGTAAACTTAAGCTGTGTTTTTTTTCTCTCCTCTCCTCAGAAGGAATTGTTTAATTTTAAGTTCAGATAGCTTTTCAACCAGTCAGTAAAACTAAACCCTTTTGCCCATGAGTTATGGCCTTTTGAGATTCATTTTGCAGTGTAGAATAACTTTAAGGCTTTAGGTGTTTAATTCGGCCAAAAACTGGAATTGCTGTGAAGGCGGGGGGGAAGCCTTCTCTTTTATCGTTCGAAGCGGCCTTGTGAAGTTTCAAGTGCAGAGTGTGTCTGGCCGCCATGCACTTTTCAAACATCTCTACACTTTTTTTTCTTCTTCTTCTTGTTTTCCAGAAACGATTTTCCCCCCTCAGCCTTTTAACTATTTCACAGCCCCGTTTGTCTCTCTGTTGGAAACGTGTTGATGTGAATGTGAATGCTTGAGCAAAACACTCTCTCTCTTTCTCTTTCTCTCTCATTCTCTCTCTCTCTCTCTCTCTCCAGCCCAGCCTCTGCACAGAGGATGAGTGGGGGGTGGGCAAGGGTTTTGGTTGGGGTAGGGGTAAGGGTGGGGGTGCTGCCTATAAATGGAAAACTAATAACAGATTTTCTGTCTGCGTTCTCTAGCAAGCTGGCCCGAGGCTGTGTTGGTGTGTGGCTCGGCAGCAATCAGAGGTCATAATTTCATTGGCGGTTAGCATCAGGTTCAATTTTTCTAGTGCGTTACATTTAGCAGAAAGTCTGGTTTGTGTTACGGCGCACGATGGCTGAGTAGAGAAGAGTGGAGCGGAGGGGAGGGGAGGCGAGTGAGCGAGAGGAGGAGCCGGTCCCAAGCTGCAGAATCACTCACAGGCTCCAAGATGTGGACAATACCTCCAGTCCTTTAGTGGGCGCTACCCACTGCCCCACTGCCTGCGCAGTTCCACAGCTATCTCTTTGTTCATGCAACACCAACCAAGTCTGTGTGTGTGTGTGTGTGTGTGTGTGTGTGTGTGTGTGTGTTTGTTTTAGGTGTGTGTCTGTGTGTGTGTGTGTGTGTGTGTGTGTGTGTGTGTGTGTGTGTGTGTGTGCATGTAGATGTGTGGCACCAGACTTAACAGACAGAGCCTATTATGTGTGTGTCTCTGGGGCTATTTTACATGTTTCTCACCACAGTCTTGGTGGGCAGAAGCAAATTGCCCTCATATCAGCCTGCGTGTGTGTCGGGGTGTGTGACTCAGTATACAGCAGCCCAGCGAAAAATGCCCCTCTCTCTGCCAGCACAGCTCCATGCCAGTCCAGTTGGGGGTGGGCAGTGGTGAGTCGGTGTCAGGGCTTTGGTACATATCTAGAGACCCCTCTAGTGGCCAAGCCCCAGGCCCCAGCCTCCCCCACTCCCCCTGATGGGGCTGTTTATTTGGATTAAGATTTAGCAGGTGGGGGCTCAGGCCTGGAAGTGGTTGAAGCTGATTTAGACGTCAGAGGGAGGGCTTAGGCCTCCAAATGGGAATTCTCGGCTTGTTGACATTAGTCACCGTGTGTGTGTGGACTCTGGCCGGCAAAAAAAAAAATCCTTCACCACTTTCACATGTGAAAATCATTAATCAAAACTTTTGGATGTTTTCACACCGGACGTGTGTGTGTGTGTGTGTGTGTGTGTGTCTAGTTGGGCGTGGTGCTGTTCATTCACATTTTGCTTAGTGTGCACTTTTCTTGTTTTCCTCAGGAGTGTGATCAAGTCCACATTGACGACGTGTCTTCAGATGACAACGGCCAGGACTTAAGGTATGGTAGAAAAGCAGAATACTCTTTTGCAAATGTAGTCATTCACTGACAGATGTTTTCATTCACACATTAGACTCAGAAGACAGGCAGAGCATATTCCATGTCTAGAGTGCTTATATGTTAGCATTAGAGCTACCAGTAAAGTTACCACAGTTTAACACCCTGAAAAGCTGACTGTGTCTCTCCTGTTTCTGTCTGTCTGTCTCTCTCTCTCTCTCTCTCTCTCTCTCTCTGTCTCTGTCTCTCTCCTCCAGTACGTATAATTTCAGCACGGACGGCTTTCACGCGGCAGCCACCAGTGCCAACCTGTGTCTGGCCACGGGTGTGAGGGGAGGCGTGGACTGGATGAGAAAGCTGGCCTTCCGCTACAGACGAGTAAAAGAAATCTACACCACCTACAAAAACAACGTCGGAGGTAATCCCCCCAAATAGAAACCACTCGTCTGAAATCCCTCAGAGTGGGTTCAAGAGAGAGGTGTGTCAATATGGATGTGTCATTTCAAAGCTTCCTCATGTGTAGGAGCACTTGGTCAGAGTAAAAGAACATGTATGTCTATTGATGGGAAGGGAGGTGGGGGTCATTTTTTGAAAGGCGTTACAAGGATGGTCCAAGTCAAACAATGTTCTCCCTGCGTTCGTTTTCAGGCCTGCTTGGCCCGGCCAAAAGGGAAGCCTGGTTGCAATTGCGAGCAGAAATTGAAGCCTTGACGGACTCCTGGTTAACACTGGCACTGAAAGCACTAACATTAATCCACTCAAGGTAGGCCCACGCTGAGGAAAATTACACAGGCTCGTCCCACATATACATACATCAGGATTTGGAATAATATTTGGGGCCACTCACGGCTCCTTGAATTGTGTGTGTGTGTGTGTGTGTGTGTGTGTGTGTGTGTGAATTATAAGTGTCCTAGCATTATGAGAAATAGCATGCTGAGTGCTGGGCCGTATCATTTGCAAACAATTTAAGAGCCATTTGTCATGAGGTGATGGCCCCGAGGCACTACAGATGACAAATGAGACCATCCTTAATTTGTAAAGTCCATGTTGTTTCTTGTCCTCCTTCCCAGTGATTTAGGATGATGTAATAATTCTCTCCTTCTCTCTGTCTCCCTCTCCCTCTCTCTGTCTCTCTCTCACTCTCACTCTGTCTCTCTCTCTACCTCTCTCACTCTCACTCTCTTTCGAATGCTCTCTCCCTCTTTTTCCCTCCCTGTCTCTCTCCCTCTCAGGTCAAACTGTGTTAACATCCTAGTGACCACGACACAACTCATCCCAGCGCTGGCGAAGGTCCTCCTCTACGGCCTGGGAATAGTGTTTCCAATTGAAAATATTTATAGTGCAACGAAAATAGGTAGGTCTTGCCAACAGCTTCCTGCCTTCCCCAAATCCCAAATCCCCCCCCCCCCAGCCTCCCCACAATTACCTGTTAGCTTGCTCTGTGTGCACTTTAGGGGGACAGTGAGGACTTGTGGTGGGGCCCTGAGCACGCAAGCCTAATGACTGTGATATTGCGCGTAAACAAACGGGCAGCACGCGCGCATGAGATTGGACTGGGCCGCAGAGGGGCTGGACACACGAGAGGGTTGATGTCGGGTTCTAAGAGAAGGGGTCTAATCAGGCGGGGATTATTTTCTTGGAGCTCCGCCTGAACAGGGCCCCTCCACTCGCCTCCTCCTCACACACATATATGCACACACACACAGACACACACACAACCCTTCACCGAACCTGCATATGAAACCACTTCAGCAAATTTATGTCATTCCACATGGACATTTCTTCGTCTTTTTTTTCTTTTTTTTTCCTCTACTTTTTTTGTCTACTTCTTCTTCTTTTCTCCTGCCCTCGCTCTTCAGCGTTTTCAAACGTTAAATAAACACCAACCTTCAGTCTCGGGCTATTTTCAAGCAGATCAGTGGCGAGCTCAGACATCTTCCCTCTTCGCCGAGCCTAATGCCCATTCCTCCAGCGGCGTTAGCATGTGAGCCTGATTTAGCTTGTTAAACTCCATTTGTCCCAGGACAAGGGAGGAGAGGGCCACACTTAATGCTTTTCAGCCTGCCTCTATCAGGGCATTGATCTTATCGAATCCCCCAGCCAAGCCTAAGTGTTTACACTGTGTAATTTTGTGGAACTTATTGCGTATTTAAAGCGTGTGCTCCTCTCAAAAGAGCTAGATTTTTGGATGCGTGCCCCGCGCCCCGCCAGGACTAGCCAGTGATAAAGCTGAAGGCAGAACCATTTGGACAGGAAGTGGAAAAATGTCCTGCTGCACCAATAGATGCCAAAATGGCAATATCTCTTAAGATCTGTTTTATTTTATCGTAACACACAAATAGTGCACATTGACATGGAAAGATCTGGACAGATATGGCCAGTTCCATGTCTTTGATGGAATTTGTTGGACGTGTTTAATTTATTCAGTATGTGTGGGATTTTTCTTTTATGACATGCAAGGTAAACAGTCTTGTCGGTCAGTCTTGTCACCTGTCCATCCCACCTGTCAAAAGCATTTTTTGTAAGTGACTCTGAAGGGTACTGTGGCCCAGCTCCACATAGTCTGCCCAGTAGTGACCTCAATCTTGTGCCTTGCAGGGAAGGAGAGCTGTTTCGAGAGGGTCATGCAGAGGTTCGGCAGGAAAGTTGTTTACATCGTCGTGGGAGACGGAGTGGAAGAGGAACAAGGCTCCAAGAAGGTGAGAGACCTAGTGACCTCTCTCGACTCAAACGAAAAGAGTGGGAATGTTTTCTTCTTTTCACCTCCTTCCTTCCTCCCTCTCTCTCTCTCTCTCTCTCACTGATTCCTGCTCCCATGCTTTCATCCTTTATGTCACCTACAAGCAAATTGGCTAAGCAACAAGAACAACAAAGGGGGAAAAAACTGAGGAGGAAAAAAAGAGAGAAAAGCTTGACAATCTAATCAACTCCGTTCTGCTCACAGCTTTCAGCTTAGGAGAGGAGGCGAGATGACATAATTATAGATTGCTGCCCTGGGCCCATGCACAGTGTGAATGTGTGTAACGCTAGACAAGTCCTCTCAGGCATGTTTAGAAGAAGAACCAAGACCCACAAACAGAACATGTGTTTAAGCAGATTAAATCTTTGTTGACAAAATTAAGCTTTTTGCTGCCATGACAAGCTATGCTGGAGTAGGGAACAGGTAAGCTTGACTGGCAATCCCTTTTGATGTGCAGGCGAAGCATGAATTAATATGGACTAGAAGGGTTACCCTCCACTCCCCAAACCAGTTGGAGAGATTTGGGTTACATCCAAGCCCCCAGGCCATCGACGAGAGTTGAATACTCTACATCTGTGCCAAGATTTTAATGTAAACTTTAATGGTCCGTGCATAAGCCACAGCCACTGCCAAATATTCATGAAGCGGTTAATTACCAGGTACCAAAGGATGGATTCATGTCATCGTTACAGTACTACACTAAATAGTTCATGTTCATAATCATCGCTAGTTCATGGGAACTAATTACTTGATTAATGCTAGTTCAGAGATCCAGCACATGAACATGGCGATAGACTGAATGTATAGCTTGTTTGTGTTAGTGTACTAACTAGTTACTAGGTGGTATTGCTAGTCCTCCAGTGGGCCCAGAGGGAGTTTCTCTGGCCAGGAGAGTTAAGTGCACCATATACGGCCCGTGTCCCTCTTTGACAGTGTGGACCCACTAGATGAGGGCCATTGCTAGAGAGGCGTCTTGACTTGCAGGCGTCTTGACTTGCAGGCGTTAGGTGCAGCTCCACGTCAGGAGCGGGTACGAGGGCAGTCATGCAGGTGAGCTGCATATCTCGGGTGACGTTAGGTGGAACGGCACAAGCGCAGAGTTGACCCCTCTCTGTCTGTTTCTCTCTCTCTCTCTCTCTCTCTCTGTCTTTTTTCTCTATCTCTCTCACTCACTCTCCCTCTTTACCCCCCTACCCCCTGTCGCCAAAAGAAGAGTCCCAGAAATAGTTCACTCTCCACTTAATAACTTCACAAAGAAAAAAAAACAAGAAAGAAAGAGAGAGAGAGAGTGAGAGAGAGAGAGAAAGAGTGGGGAGCATGATACCATCTCTGCAGCTTTTAAACTTAAAAGCAAAGACAATTTACAAAACAAAGAGAAAAGAGCCTTTTAAGGGTCAGCGCAAGCTTCCCTAAGCGGAACACATGCCGACGGGAGGCTTTACCTTTGATAAGGCCCCGGTAATGGGGCTCCTCCACCGGGCCCAGGACGCTGCCTGACAGACCCCTTTCATTCTGACAGACTCATGTTTCTCCCAGCCTCTCTCCCAGGAACAATGTCTCATTCGCTGGGGCGTCCCAAGTTGTGTGTGTGTCTGTCTGTGTGTGTGTGTGTGTGTGTGTGGGGGCAGATGAGAACCCTTTACTTCTTTGTATGAAATGTTTAATGTCATTGTTTAGTGTAATGACTAGGACATAGTTATTAGTTATTTCATTTTGGTATATTATAGAACATATATATATTTTTTTTATATTTGATATATGTCCGTCAGATTCATAAGGCATGCTTCTACCTGATGATATATGTTATCTGATCCCATATAATAAAGAATAGGATATCCCTATTTAGAAACGTGAAGTTCGCAGAGAGCTTTGTCAGTGCCAGACGGCAATAAATATTTATATCAGGGAAATATATATCGGTAAATAAATACTTGTAATAATAATAAATATATAGATATATGAGTGTGTTATAGTGTCAATGAGTTTTCATCAGTCTGTGTGTGTGTGAGAGAGAGAGAGAGAGAGAGAGAGAGAGAGAGAGAGAGAGTCCATCCACGTGTCTGTGTGTCCATGTGTGTGTGTCCATGTGTGTGTCCATGTGTGTGTGTGTGTGTGTGTGTGTGTGTGTTGTTTAGTCTGGCAGTAAGAGGCTGTGCTGGCCCTAGAGAGAGGCAGCACCTCCTAAGCCTCCTGTGGTGTTATGTGCTGTTAAGAATGTCAGGCCATTCACATGGGTGTGAGTGTTTTTCCAGGTGAAGAGCTCAGTGTGTGTCTCTGCGTGTGTGTGTGTGTGTGCGTGCGTGTGTGAGTGTGTGTGTGTGTGTGTGTGTGTGTACTGCCTTCCCTACTCTAGCCTTCTTCTCACTGGTTCTCTTCCCTCCTGCTCCTGCTGTCTGAAAGCCTGTGCCTTTCATTTCTCACATTCTTGGATGACCTTCCTCTTATCACCTCTTCATCTCTTTTCAATATCCCTCATTCTCCTCTTTTATTTCTGTCTGTGCCCTTGTCTCTTTTCTTTCTCTCC
This sequence comes from Alosa alosa, assembly GCF_017589495.1. Lineage (NCBI taxonomy): Eukaryota > Metazoa > Chordata > Actinopteri > Clupeiformes > Clupeidae > Alosa > Alosa alosa. Next base: position 20,883,053 of record NC_063204.1, read on the forward strand.
CCGTTTATAATATTTTATTTCTTCTCTCTCTCTCTCTCTCTCCCTTTGTCTGGTTTTGGTGGGACAGGCCAAAGTGGCCATCTTGAAAATGCTGTAAGTGCAAGAATGCAGGGCAAGTTAAGGCCTTTAGTGGAATAGTGGCCTTTAATGCAAGAGTGCAGGGTAGGCTAAGGCCTTTAGTGGAATCGAGTATAGCTTGGTATAACCACCAACAAAGCAGGAGCGCTGAAGTGTCCACAGTGAAAAACTTATCTGATGAAATGGTCAGATTTGATATTTCATGTTTTGAAATAAAGGTGTGTACAGGCCACTCTAACCCCACCCTCTCTCTCTCTCTGTCTGTGCAGCACAACATGCCCTTCTGGAGGATCTCCAGTCACTCTGACCTGATGGCCCTTCACCACGCGCTGGACTTGGAGTACTTGTAGCACTGCAAACCGACCGGAGCGGACCGGACCGGACCTGACAGGCCCGCCTCACCAGACAGCCACGCCTCACGCCTGCATCTACTGCGACCTTTGCCCTCTGAACCACATCTCACTCACACACCCCTCATCATGCCTTCACACACACCCCTCCACCCGCCGTTGCGTCAGAGGGGAGAGATGGAGGGGGAGGAGGGGGGGACCTCCCACCTCTGGTGCCTCGTGTCTGCGTTCCTTGAAAAAAATTGAGATAAAACTTGACTGAAAAAAGGAGAGAGCGAAGAGAGAAAGGGGGCGAAAAGAGAGCCTCTTCTGAGTGACAAGGTGGACGTGTTGACATATGGCCACGGTTCGTCTTAACCTCTTTTGCGTATCGGCGGACAATGAATTTATGGCACTGCAGCTGCTGGTCCCTGCTTTACTGTGAATCGGCTTTTCTCTCTCTCTCTCTCTCTCTCTCTCTCACTATCCCTGTCTCTAGCTCATTCACTCTCTCTATCTCTCTCTATCTCTCTCTCTCTGTCTCTCACTCTCGAAACAAAGCCATCAAAATGTTTTACGGCCCCTGTCTGTGCCGGGGCTCAGCGAGGGTTCACACCTGTGTAGAAATCAGAGCTACCGACGTCTCGGAACTCAGCCAGACTGACCCTCTCCACAGCCGCTGCCGCCACCATAGCCACTGCGCGGTTTAATCCTCGACCCACAGCCACCCTTCTTCCCCCCTCTTTCTCTCTCTCGCTCTCTCTCTTTCTCTCTTCTGACTTTCTCCCCCTCTCTCTCCCTCTTTCTGATGGTACACAGACAGACATAAGGCTCCAGTTGCTCAATCGGCCACCCTCGTTTGCCCACCGCTCGGCCACCGATGACCCTGGATGTCCGGCGCTTCTTATTTATGAAACCATCCCCTCTTGAGTGAGTGGTGTTTTTAGTCCCACAAAGGTACCTCTGTGAAAGACTCGTGCCTTTCTGCGTCAACTAAGTACTTTTGAATTCCACCTCACTGAGAAGTCTATGGAAGAAGAAACAAAAAGAGGATTTTCTAGTAATTTAAGAAAAAAAAAAACTTTATTTACATTGCTGAGATAATCATGTACAGAAGAAATCTTTTTTTTTGGTGTGTACATTTGTAATCACTGGACTATTCCTTCCTATATTCATTTAGGTACATGCTGTTGAAAGGTGGCAATGCTTTTTCATTGAAGTACAAAAAAAACAGCACACTGGCACTTTGGCTTGTGCGCTAGGGGGCCTCAAAGTGTTGATGTGTTTAAGGGTTTTTGTTCATTAAAACAAATATTGTAGATAAAAAAGGGATTTTGTGATAACTTGTTCTGTCAAGACCAAAAGCATGGATGTCAAGTGTCAATGATTTCATTCTCATTTTGTTTTTTGTTTTGTTTCCTTCAGTGCCGTTGTCTCTCCCCTATATTTCTTTCTGCCTCTTCTCTCCTCTCTCTTGACAGAGGAAAAGGTCTTGTGTTTCTCTATCTCTCTCTCTCTCTCTCTCTGAGACGAGAACAATGCGGGCTCTCTAGCCCTTTGGGTCAGCATTTCATGCGGGGTGTGTCTCCACAGAAGTGTTCCAACTGTGAGAGCAGGAGCCTTTTAGACCAGAAGGTTAGCGTTAGCGTTAGCATACAGCCTCAAAATTCAAGTCCTGACGGACTCCAGAGCTCAAAACAGAGTGCAAGCGATGGATACAAAGCTTGACCTTAACAGGCTCTGAGGCTGTATGTGAGTGTGTGTGTGTGTGTGTGTGTGTTTCTGACATTGCCCCCACCCCCACCCCACCACCACCACCATCTTTTGCCTGGATCTGAACCGTTTAACTCAGGTTAAACTTCAGCCTCCTTCATGGGCATAAAACCTTACATTAGATTTGACTATCTTTTTTACTGGCGCAAAAAAACAGGAACTCTTGTACAGCAAGTGTAATTTTGTATGAAGTAGTCTTTTTATTTTAATTTTTTTGAAAAGGTAAAAAATGTGTTTCTGTGTCCACTTTGAATTGCTGTAGTTGAAATTCATTGGAAGTCATTACGCCTATTGATAGTGCTTAGGTTACTGTTGACTGGGGAATTCAAGGAGAAAATATATATATAGGTCTTGGACTTTTACAAAGCCACTACTCCATACAACGAAAAAAAGGGAACCGAAAAAAATGACGAATGGGTTGAGAACATACATGTGCTATCGACTGTGAATTTCCTCCAAGAACCGACGCGATCTGTTTCTAATTCTCCTCTCCCCTCACGCGGTTACTGCTGCCGGGCTCTCCCAGGTGAGCCCCCCCTCACCCCACCCCCCGCTCATAGGAACCTTTTTCTCAGCACATTCACAATTTCACTCCTCTGAACGAAAACTCTCTCTTTCTTTCTTTCTTTCCCCTGTTCACAGGGACTACATATTGCTGCTAGGTCAAGGTATCAGTAACAGTAGGCCTAAAAATGTTTTATAGATTTACACAGCATTTTTTTTTATTTCAATGTTGCAATCATAATGCAAACTGGAAATAATTTACAGTACATGGGCCTCATTGGGGAAACACAAAGGTTTGTTGTGTCTGCAAAAAAATAAGATGTGTACAGATGTTTTTGACATTATTATTTGATTTGTGTTTAAATTAATAAAAAATGATTTGTGAACTGTTACACATACATTTCCCTCGTTGGAGTGATTGAAATGGTGCCTTTGACAATCTTCCCTGCTGAGCTGGAGATTCATAGAGTGAGGTGTGTCTGTTTCTTATTTGAAAGCATAGGGAACTGTGTTTACATGTGTGAACTGTGGAACCAAAGGCCACATCTCTCTCTCTCCCTCTCTCTCCCCCTCTCTCTCTTGCTCTTTCTCTCTGCCTCTTTCTCTGCTCTTTAAAATGTTAAGAAAACTACCCTCTCTATCATTGCAAAAAATACGCAGATAAATATTGCAAAAAATAAGCAGATAAATGTTTACATGCGTATAGTACTTGCTTATTATTGATTTGTGTAATTTATTGAATTTCTGACTCTGCATCTTTTATAAGCTATTGTTCTTATTGCTCTGCTTAATTGCTTGTACCACTTGTAGGCCTGTAGGTCCCTGTCTTTTTTTCTGCCCTTTCATCATTTTGCTTCTTTCTGTTTTGAAGTTGTCTTTGCAGTTCTAATATATCCTTCCTCTCCCTTGGTCACGCTTTTGTGTTATTACACTTGAGAGATGTTTGTGTGTAAAGCCACTTTATGGTTTCCTCTGTTTCTCTCTGCTGAAGGATTGAGTCTTTGATTTGGAAGAGTGTAAATGCAACATGTCCAGCACTTTTTTTGAGTAAAAACTTTCAGCCCCTCAGCAAAGAGTAAGAGAGTGAGGAAATCCACTGCATTTCTTCCCTGCTTCTGTCTTTAGTTCTTTATTTCTTAGTATAATATAAGAAATATCATTCATATTATAATTGTCATTATCAGGGTTCAGTAGATGGTCTCACAATCTCATTCAGTGTAGGGGAAATAAGCGAGCACACACACACACACACACACACACACACACACACAAGCGAGCACACACACACACACACACAGACACACACTTGGATAGCATAGAAAAACACAAGCAAATCCATCCATAGAAGGAGATTTAAACAATCAATCATGAATGAATTTCTCTCTGCTGTGTTCCTTTGCAAATAATTCATGCACCGCTGAGAAGCAACTCTCTCAATTCATCACTCAGTTTAACTGGTGTGCAGAAAACTAAAGAGCAGCTCCAGCATGAATAATCTTACTCGTACTGACAGTACTGGAGGAGCAAATTGGACACATTGTATTGTTTTTGGGGACCGTGGAAGCACAACCCTCCGCTAATTGAGAGTTCTCTTCATGGTTTGGCCAAGCTTTTAGAATAACACTGCCTCTCGCCTAATGCTTTGGACTGAGGCTCACTGCGCATTTCTAAAACATCAACCCTCACCACCATCACCACTACCCCTCCCTTTGCCATGGGGAGTTGAGTTAGTTTAAATAACACATGAAAAATATTTATGAGGCTGACTTTATGAGGTGGTCAAAGCAAAGACAGTCCGGCATGTAACATTAGTCCGGACAGGGGGGAAGAAAGCCCTTTCTCCTCCGAACCACATAGTAGAATTAAACACGCATGGAATTTGATTTAGGCCCTGCGTTGTTTAATATCGAAATCAATTATGTTTTCAGCTGGCGTCTGAGCGATTGGCCAGAGAAGGCACCCATCCACCAGACTCCGCCACACCAGGCCAGGCAACATTGGGCCCTTAGCCCAGGAATGTAACAATACAGTGACCTTATAATGTTCTTCTCCCACTTCCCCAACAGCTGAAAGACAAAATACTGTCTAAGTCCTTGACCCCAGGGAGTGTGTGTGTGTGTGCGTCTGAGTCTGTTGGGGAGTGTGTGTGGGGGTGTTCTGGCCTCACTGATGGGGTTTTGTTCTTCCTTTGATATATTTCCCGTCTGTGCTCCACAAAGAAAAGCATGTCTGATGGCATGTGTGTCTCAATTGTTTTGGGTTCTGGGGGCGGCAGTTTTTCGTTTGATTTTTGTTCTCAAAAGTAAAAAAAAAAAAAGAAAAAGTGAGACTGCTCCCAGACGTGAAGTCCCAGAAGTAAGAATCACTTCTGCAGGAGAGTTGAGTGTGTCGCCAAACGAGTGTATTTAAAGAGATGGATGCCGTCTGTTTTGGTGAGCAGGAGGCAGGACAAGCCTGCGTTGGCCTCTGGTCTCACTCCCTCTCTCCTCCGTCACCCCGCTGAGCGAGCGCCTCGAGACGCCACCGTCCTGTCAGGGCCGATTTACGATGACAATGTGATTCTGTTCCTGTCTGATCACTCCTCACCTCCCATCACGTCTCTAAAAATAAAGACCTCTTGCCCTCCTCACAGCCACCGCCCCCCCTGCCCCACACACACACACACACACACACACACACCCACCCCACCTCCCAAATGTACAACTCATTCCAAAGAGTCCTCAGCAAGACCCCCCCCCCCTTCCTTAAACCACCATAAAAGAGCAACGCAATAACAAACAACGCCATTGGTGATTTACTGCCACTGGCCAGACAGCCATTTCATGCAGATTTACATGCTGTGGGCCCTCACAGTGGAGAGCATCACAATTGAACTAATATTGTATTACACACATATCAGACGCTAAAACACCCGATCTGGCCGAGCTGCTGCACAGCCTGAGGTGGGGCGGGCGCGGGGGTAAGGTGGAGGTGGTGGTGGTGTGTGTGTGGGGGGGGGCTATTAATAGGAGAGCATGTTCCCCCAGATGCAGTAGCTAATGTGCCCCAAGCTGAGTGGAGGGGGTTTGTCTCTGAAACAGCATGCCTGCGTTCTGGTACAGGTCAGAGAGAGGGAGAGAGTTAATGAGAGGAGGAGAGAGAAAGGAAGAATGACAGAGGGAAAAGGAAAGAGGAGAGTTATGGAGAGATGAAAATATATACATATATATATATATATATATATATATAGAGAGAGAGAGAGAGAGAGAGAGAGAGAGAGAGAGCAAAATAGAGAAGGAGCTCCAGTAAATAAAAGAGCTAGAAAATGAGTGTGTGTGAGTGTGTGAGGAAAAGAGAGTGCACATTGAGAAGGAGAGGAGAGTCCATAAAAATGGACCCATGCCATGTCTTTCCACTGTGAGCCCCGAGCCCGGAGCTCCCAGCCTGCTGCTCGGTGGCGTCCAACAGTAACAGTAATGAAAGCGCATAAGTCAGAGCCGCACCGTGCAGCCTGTCACTTTACTGCCACTGGCTCTAATAATGTTGTTTGGCTTTGAGGGAGCGTGAAGCACATTGGAAGTGATTCTCGGCCCGAGTTTTGGACGGCTGGTGGTGTTTTTTTTTTTTTTTTTTTACGAGCTCTCCGGCCGGTCCGTGCACTCTGCTCGCCCGCTGTGCGGACGGGGTGACAGGCTGGCACGCGGGTGGGCAGAGAGGCATCAAACGCACACACAAACACACACCAGTCAGACACACAGACTTTCAATCACGTACAAACACACATACAGTACATAATGGCAAAGACACCAATAGACCAAATATACATGTAAAAACATAAACACACACACACACACACATACACACTTAAACATCCACACACTTACACAATTATCCTTCATTCTAAACTGGGCCTGCTGTTTACTGTTTGTTTACTTGTCCGTGTTACTGGGATTCCATCGAGGAATGGGGCGAGAGGTCAGGAAATGGAGGTGGTGGAGGTGTGTGTGTGTGTGTGTTTGGGGGGGTGTTGGGTGCACAGCTGGTCCTGGGAGAAGGTGGTGGTGTGTGTGTGCGTTGGGGGTACAACAGTCAAGGGCCCCTTTTAGTTTATATCGGGGTGTTTTCGAGTGGGGTGGGGGCCACTACCCAGCAAGTTTCCATCACTAACTTCAATACCATGTTTCCTGCCTGAAGGCATGGAGTTGACAGCAGCATTCCCCCTATGCCCCACACACACACACACACACACCAAAGCTTGCCCACAGGGGCCCCTGGGAGCCCACGTTAATGGAGCTTTAGGGAGGGCTGCTGTCATCCTGGGTGAGGGTGGGTGGGGTGGGGGGGTCACGGGAGGTTTAACACGGATGCTGAGCATCCCACAGAAACACAAATGGCGACGCCGCCTCTTCGCTCTGTTTACAAGGAGCCAAGGCCTTGACTCAACCCCATTAGTCTTGCTCATCGGGGCAAAGTCACGCACGCTTCAGCAGATGGAGGCCTGCTGCTCAGGAGAGCCACATTCCACACCGACTCCCAACTCCTACTCCTACCCGCTTACCTCTCTGTTTCAACTATTCCTTTTTTACGAGTTGAGCTTTTTGCGAAGCGGTGAAGGAAAGTGAAGGTACTAATGTGTGTGTGTGAGAGAGAGACAGAGAGTGTGTGTGTGTGTGTGTGTGTGTGAGAGAGAGAGAGAGAGAGAGAGAGTGTGTGTGTGTGTGTTGTGTTTGTGTGTGTGTGTGTGTGTGTGTGAGAGAGAGAGAGAGAGAGTGTGTGTGTGTGTGTGTGTGTGTGTGTGTGTGTGTGTGTTTTATGAGCGCCGGTGTTCCCAGGGACCTGAACCATGCCCTTAGTGTTCTCTGTGCTAAGCCCTAGCAATTGAAGTTCAAGGGCTAATTCCTGCTCCTTCCACGGAAAGTTCCCGTTTTCAACTCGTATTCCCAAATCATTCCCATTCACCTCCCATCCAGCGGGAGTAGAGCTGATTTTTTTTATTTCATTTCTTTTTTTCCTCCACTGATCCTTCATGAAAATGTATACAGACAGCAAGACAAGCCCTCTACTTGACTCAGTCAAGTGCTTCCCTGCATTCATTATGTGCGTTGAACATGCTTACATGTAAACAGTGACCGCTATCGTGCCAGCGCTGCTCATAGTTTATTTCTCTCTTATTTTAACTGCAGGAACACTGCAATCCAGAGTCAATGGGGCCTGTCATTACGTCTTCAGCCCTCCGACATTTTGCGGAGGGGGGGTGTAATAAGGAGAGGGATGTTTTGGGGTGGGGTGAGTGGGGGGATTTGCGGGGTTGTGTGTATGTGTGTTTTTGTGTGTGTGTGTACGTGTGTACGGGTAGTGTATATGTGTGAATAATGTGTGTGTGTGTGAGTGTATGTGACCTAGTGTGTGTTTGTGTATATGTACGGTGTGTCTGTGGATGTCGAGATCTGTGTCTGTGTGTGTGAGTATGTTTCTGTGTGTGTGTGTGAGTATGGGAGGTGTGTGTATAAACGTTTAGTGTGTGTGTGTGTGTGTGTGTGTGTGTGTGTGTGTGTGTGTGTGTGTGTGTGTGTGTGTGTGTGTGTGTGTGTATACTGTACGTGTGTGTATGTGTGCATGGGGAGTCGGGGTTGGAGGGGATAGGGGTTAGTGTTCCCATTTCACCGCCCGGCAACCTCCACCTGCGCCTGTGGTCAAACTGCAGCGTCAGTAATATTTTGCAAGCCCACCAAGCAGTGAGTGGCAGTGAGTTATATGACTGGCTGAGGGCTCGTTTGGCCGTGGGCGAGCCCATGACTCCGGCTTCCCCCTGCTCTCAGATGTGAGCCCTGCCGTCCCGCGGGACCTAATTTGGCCCGAGCCGGCTCCCTCGGACCTCCCTGGCTGGTGTTAATTGGTCCGGCTTTCTCCCGTTATGGGCTCGGCCGCCGTCCAAGCTCCCTCTCCTCTGGCAACGGTTTGAACCTCTCAGCGAGTTTAATAAACTTTATGTCGTCCGGTTAATAAAACAGCATTGTGTCCCGCCATGGCTTGTTTTGCCTCGATAAGTCATGGGATTTTCTTTTCTTTTTGCTTTTTCTTCGCCGAGCTCCCCTTCTGTGAGCTGTGTGAGAGCGCTGCGCCGTACGTCTGCTTGGCGCTGTTTGTCTTCGTGACGTAGACTATTTTTTTTCCTTTCCTCTTCACACTTTTTCTTCTTCGATAACATTTTTTTTTCCTTTTTCTTTTTTCTTTTTAAACCCAACTTTTCTTTTCTGAATTCTGCTCGTAAAAAACAACAACACTGAATCAACACTCACTCAGTGCTAAAGAGAAACTCCCTCTGTTTTTAACGGGATCTTACAGATCCGAGTCAGATCTAGGCGAGGCGTTCCCGTGGTGACTGACGTGGGAAAGTCGAATGCGGAGCACTTCCCCTGACAGGCAGATGAAAAGGCCTTCCCATCATCCCCGGCTACATCTGAGGCGGCGTGTACTTAGAGGACATGTTGATGATATGTCTTCCCATGCACACAGCAGCGGCCTGGCTCCAACACACCTGCCCAACACACTCACACACACTTACTGTATATACACACACACTTACACACACACACACACACACACACAAACACATACACACACACACACACACACACATACACACACACACACACACACACACACACAAACATACATTACATCAGGCCCCAGTCACGCTGTCAGATCCTAGAGTCGACGGTTTATTTTCTTAAGTATTATCTCTGCTCTTCCGCGACACGTTCACACACACACACACACACACACACACACACACACACACACACACACACGCTCTCTCTCTTTCTACAGCAGAAGGGCCCGCAGCTCCAGGGCTGGAATGTTAATGTTCCGTTCCAGTTGGCTGAGGCGATTTGTGCACTCTGGTTCCTCGGTGCAGGCCACGAGGAGCCTTTTTGGACAGGCAGAAATATTACATGTCTAAGGTGACTCCTCGGTTCCGCGGGGGGGGCAGTGGGGTTAGGGGCAGGGGTGTAAGCAGGGGTGTGGGGGTGTAGGGGATTACGGGGGTTTAACTGGCGGATGAGGGAAGGCAAAGTGGTAAGTGACATTTCTGGTCTGGGAATATGGCAATCAGCAGTGTGGAGCCAAGCCAAGTCTTCAGAGAGAGAGAGAGAGAGAGTGAGAGAGAGAGAGACAAAAAATGCTAAAAGGGACTCAGGCAAGGGTAAACAAACGCTCTGTGGAGTTGGTGTGTGTGTGTGTGTGTGTGTGTGTGTGTGTGTGTGTGTGTGTGTGTGTGTGTGTGTGTGTGTGTGTGTGGTATGCATAGTGAGCCAGTGCAGGGTTTTTTGGATGGGGGAGTGCGAGGTTGAGGGGTGTCCAGGGGGACAGATCTGTTAGCCATCAGTGGGCGCGTTTCATCTGGCCGCTCTCCTCTCCTCTCCTCTCCTCTGGCCTCCTTGAAGGGAGGCTTTGTGTACCTGCACTCAGACAGGAGCTGGGAATTCGGGGAACAGGAAACCGTGGCCTCTCCCCTCCTTCCCCCCTTTCCTCCTTCCTTCTCTCTCCTTCCCTCTCTCTCTCTCACCCTGTTTCCCTCCCTCAAAAACTCCATCCTCTGAACCCAACTCCTTCTCCTCTTTTCCCATCTAACCTCTTGCCCTCCCCGCCTCAAACTCCATCCCCACAACCAGCCTCACTCCTTCCCATCCACCCTCTCCTCTCCTGTCTTCCCCCAAACTCCATCTCCTCTCTCCCCCCTTCACCATCCACCTTCCCCTTTCTGAACCCCTCCCTGTCTCCCCTGCCACCCTTTCCTACTCCCTGTACCCTCCTCCACCCCTGCCAAACACACACACACACACACACACACCACCCCCAGACCACAGTTCCCTGTGGCCTACAACCACATGCTATGGCTTTCTGAAGTGGCAGCCTAGCCATGTCCCCTCAACATTTCTCCCATGGGGAGCTCAAGTCCAAGTTCCACAGGAAAGGAAACGCAGAGGTGGGGGTTCAGGGCCTGTGTGTGTATGTGTGTGTGTTGAGGGAAAGCTGGGCTGCTGGGGGATGGGGGGGGGGATGGGTTAGAGTCACTGCCAGGTCAGAGGGGCACCAGCAGGGACAAGGGGACACGGTGACTCTCAGAGGGCGCTCTGCTGTCCCCCTCATGGATATTTCAGCAGGGCCCAGTTTGAGAGTGTGCTGTGTGTTGTGCGTGCTGTGTGTGGAGTGCTGTGCTGCTATTTCATAATTCATGGCACTGATTAGCAACAAGCCTCTGACTCACCCGCTTCCTTCTCCTGTTGCGCCCCGACCTCACACTCACATAATTATTCATATCAGGCATACGTTAAAGCCTCCATATTCCTGCTGCCTTCACAATGATTATATAAATGCTCCATGCATCATCTGTTTGATTGTGATCTGTATCTCACTCATTCATTCAGATTTCGTTTAGATCTCCTTAAATTTTAAAATCGCTTAGTCTATGATTGAGTAGAGCAAAAGTGCATCTCAAAGTTGTTTATCAAGTGTGTGTGTGTGTGTGTGTGTGTGTGTGTGTGTGTGTGTGTGTGTATGCGTGTATGTGTGTGTGTGTGTGTGTGTGTGTGTGTGTGTGTGTGTGTGTGTGTGTGTGTGTGTGTGTGAAGCCTCATAGAACCACTAAGTAAATTGAAGGGAGCGTCCCTCTCCCTCGATCAATAATTCATGCCGGCGCTCAGGGCCGTCACTGAGCTGTCACCTGAAAGCATCGCGCCGACTTCACTCTGCTGATTAATTCCGTGATTCCGTGCGCAGGCTGCAATTTTTTTTAAAAAAAAACACTGCTGCCAACCCCAGAGTCATGTGAACACACACAGAGAACGAGGGGGAAAATATGGCGGAGCTCACGACAAAAAGACATACCGTGGCGGATAGCATGCGCAGGGGGGTGGGGGTGGTTAGGGGGGTGGAAGCGGGCTGAAACGAGTTCTGAGGAAATTCGGCTCGGACCGTTCTGCACCAAACGAGGCTTTTTGGCAAGCGCATGAGTGTACTTGACATAATTTGTATAAATGTGGTTTCTCGAGCAGTCACGGACTATTATCTCTGTGTACATGTACACGTTTCTTCCTCATGACTAATTACTCCCAAAGCTCAGGAGGTGTCAAGCGCCTGCTCAGGTCAGGGTGTTTGAAACGCGGCCAGCCTGCGTGCATCAATTTTGAATGTGATGAATGAACTGGGGGAACAAAACTCTATGCATTAAAGTCATAACCGTGACGAGGGTATGGAGAACATTTGTTTCATAAATAGCAAATATGTGATGCTATCTGAATTATGCATTATTGCAATTTAATCAGCTGCAGGAAGTCAGCCCAAGGACTCTTTCAAGGGGCAGCTCTCCTTCTAACTAGAAGAACATACGCTGATGTAAGGCAGTTGTCTGGAAATCATTCAGATTTCTTTCTTTTATTTCTAATTAAATTAGTATGTTTATCAGACCTTGTGTTAATAGCCCTGAAAAGAGACTGGATTAACAGCTAACTATGCACTTTACCTCTTCACAATATACAATCATACTCTGGTAGGCCCTTGTGGCAAATTGGCATTTGCATGTATACCAACTGGGACCATTTCCTGGGAGGCAAACACGCACGTTTTTTGATTTTCTGGTTCTAGGAGCTTGTTTCTGCCAAACTGCTCCCATTTCAACAACCACTACAAGCCATCCTTAATAATGTCAATTAGAGAGCACCCAGAAATGCCAAGCAGTCAGGGTAATCCCTCATGATTGACAGGACTCAGGCGGGACAAATCCAAGATGAAGTGGTAATGAAATTAAAAATGGCTGCTGGCTCCAGTCTCGCTTTCTCTCTCTCTCTCTCTCTCTCACACACACACACACACACACACATACACTCTCTTTTCACACACACACACACACACACACACACACACACACACACACACACACACACACACTTCTCTCTCTCTCTCACACACACACACACACACACACACACATTCTCTCTCTCACACACACACACACATACACATGAGCCCCCAGCACAGGCAAGTGGGCCTTAATCATAATAAACTGATCAAAAGTTGTCTCGGAGGGTCGCCAGCAGAGTCTGCCAAATCATTTTTCGCAAAAACTTTTTTTTGTCATTAAATCTACCCACTGTTGGTGTGTGTGTGTGTGTGTGGGGGGGGGGGGGTGTCTGTGTCTGTATGTCAATGTGAGTGTGTGTATAAGCAGGCATGTGCTTCATGTGGGTAACTAAAGCGGAGTCAACTGGTGTTTGTTAATTAAATGAAATGGCACAGTGTCTGGCATGGTGTTGACACTTACACACACAGAGAAAACACACATATACACATACACACACACACACGCACACACACACGCGCAGACACAAGCAGACCGTAATAAAAGCCTCATTGTGAATACGGTCTCGTCTCCCAGCAAGTTAAATTAAAAAATGTGTGTAACCCAATCGGATCAAACCTGTGATAAGATCTAAATACAGTCAGTGTCCCTACAAACCCCTGACTGCTCCCTCCAAAACAAAGAGAATGAAAGCAGAGGAACAGAGAGAGAGAGAGACAGAGAAAGAAACAGACAGACGAGAAGAGAGAAAAAAGAACGATGACAAGAGATGTTCAGGAAGCTCCTCACACCCCTCAGATGAGCAGATAATACTTGTGGCTGAATAAATTCATTCCTCTACCTTAGGTTACAGTCTCACCCGGTGAAAAATGTCTGGTCTCGTTGCCCGAGGCGGCCTGGTCGACCTAGAAGGCCAAGGAAGACAGAGGCGCAAGGTGCAACTTAGCAGGTTGTGTGTGTGTGTGTGTGTGTGTGTGTGTGTGTTTGAGTGTGTGTGTGTGTGTGTGTGTGTGCGTGTGTGAGTATGTATGTGTTTCTGTCTGTGTATACAGTATGTGTATATGTATGTGTTTCTGTCTATGCATATGTTTTCCTATACTTTCTCTGTCTGTCTGTGTGTGTCTGTGTGTGTGTGTGTGTGTGTGTGTGTGTGTGTGTATGTGTGTGTGTGTGTGTGTGTGTGTGTGTGTGAGAGAGAGAGTGAGTGTGAACAGAGCAGTGCCGGCTGCGCTTCCATGACAACGGCTGCTGGGTTCCATCCTCTCTGTGTAATTGTCTGTGGGCCTGTAACCGGAGCTGCTTTCTCTCCGGGCAGGAGGCTTGCTTTTCACATGGCAATCACTTTTGAATTTGTCCCCTGCATCCTCTGAATGCCAGTCTGGCTAGGCAGTGTATGCATGCCTGTGTGTGTATGTGTGCCTGTGTGTGTGGTGTGCCTAAAGAGAAAGACTAAGTGACCTGTTCTTTTAGTTTTCTATCTCTAAAACCTCCCCCACCCTCCCTTACCCTTATCTTATCTTCTCTCTCTCTCTCTCTCTCTCTCTTTCTCTCGCTATGGTATTTTTTCAGAAACGGAGTATTGGAGAGTTTAGCAGGGGAGGGCCATGTTGACTGCTTACAACAATCACAAGTGAACTTTATTCCCCTCTTCCCTCCCACCTTTCTTTCTCTCTCTCTCTCTTTCTCTCCTCCCCCTCCTTTCACTTTCTCTCCATTTTTCTTTCTTTCTTTAATTCTGATCCTCCCATCCTCCCCCTCCTTTCACTTTCTCTCCATTTTTCTTTCTTTCTTTAATTCTGATCCTCCCATCCTTTCAGTCCAACTCCTACCTGCCCATTTCCGATAATTACAGTGTTTGGCTGGAACGCAGAAATCAATGGTGATGTGAGTAAAGTGTGTGTGTGTGTGTGTGTGTGTGTGTGTGTGTGTGTGTGTGTGTGTGTGTGTGTGTGTGTGTGTGTGTGTGTGTGTGTGTGTTGCCAGAGCGGTAGAATGGGATTAAGTCGAGAGAGTAGATGTTTCATCCAGCACCTTGCATTCCTCGCGCTCCTTAACCGTGCAGCTCCATCACCTATTTCTCTCTCTCTTCCTCTCTCCCCCTCTCTCTCTCTCATCCTTTTCTTCTCGCTCTAGAGGTGTTATGCTTTAAAACAACTTCAGTGGGAAAGTACCCGGCGTTGAAAAGGTGTTGGTGTGGAGGTGATAGGTGGTGGTCTTGTTTTTGTCTTAAGTGATGTATTGTCAGAGGCGTGAACCTGCCCTCTGGTTTGTGTTGTAGGGCTGTTAGTCTGAAAAAAATCACCCAACCCCAAGCTAATTGCAGAACAGAACAGAAATTATTTTTGTTGTATTCAGTTCATGAAACCTTCCCATATAACATACCAAAAGTCCATGAAAATCCATGTGGTGGAACATTGTCAAAATTGGATGTGTGCATAGGTCAATCGCCAAAAACTGTACCTTTGGCAGGTTTACTGAACTCTCGTAGTACAGGGGATATGTGAAAATTAGGTCCAATTCTTTCTTAATGGCATGACACTTGGTGAACTTGTACAGTTTGGAGGCCTGAACATTTTCAGATATAAAACCAGTATCAAAAAGCCCTAATGTTTGCTGTGGCAACCATTACATTTTCCACTATAATTGAATTAAGCATATTTTGCATCAGATCTCCTGAACCAAACATGGTATTTCAGAACAACTCATGTTCAGGAGTGGGAAGTACTTATATTTATTACACTGCTCTTCAGAGTGCTGCAGAAAGTTCCGTTCACATAAATGGGCCTTACCAATGTTCAGTGGTCTGTTAAATCTATATAATCACCAGCAAAGTATATAATCACCGCTGTCATTGGCAACGGGTTTTGTGCTTCTAATTAACGTCTTTCATATCACTCCGCAAGAAGTCCGTTCGCTTATTGCAATGGAATTTTATTGAAACTGAAAGTTGTAATATGTTGGCACGCAACACCTGAAACTGTCGAGTTCTATCAGTGTGGCAAACTATTTATTTTGTCAGCGGAAGCCACAAAACGGTAGCAAAATCATTTTTAAAGACCCATTGTGTTAAGTTTCTTTTCTCGTTTTGGCAAGTAGCCGTATAATAAGCGGAATAAGGTATTGTCCGCCGGTAATTATCAGAAAATAAGTCCCTTCAGGTCAAAGCAAAACCCCTCCGCTGCGTGGGGGTTCTGTTCTCCCTGTCGGGACTTATTTTCTGATAATTACCGGCGGACAATACATTATCCCTTATGTATACTGTATGTATATATTTATGATACATATTTCAAATAAAAAACAGTATTTTGTCATTTGTATTTGATTGGGTTGAAGAAAATTGCTTCGTATTTTGTAGCAAAATACTCTGTAGGTGTGTATTTTTGTAAAAAACTACTTTTTTCTAAACTTTTGGTGATGTGATGACATCATAAAAGTGCGAAACAATGAATGTAGCCTCTGACTGGTGCTGATTTAGCAATTTGCCCAGACTTGTTGTGATCAGAATATTGAGATTCAAGAAGATGATCCAGTGCAAGATGAGTAACGTGTAGGTTGCTCACACACACAATACACCCACCTCTCACACCAACCTCTTGAGAATTTTCTTGATCATTTTAAATATCAGTTTCTTGAGAACTTTATTCATGAGTTTCTTAATCATTTTAACCATCAGTTTCTTGAATCAGCAATATACCTGGAAACCATTATGTGGTTCCCTGCAACATTGCTCAAAAAGTTGCCTCATGTATCATCCATATCTATGCCCATTGGCGTCAATATAACTCCATTTTAAAAAAACAATTAAAAGGAACAAGATCCTACCTGATCAACAGCTTTACACAGTGCAATATCATTCTGGCCATGCATTGACAGAGACTTCATTGATGTCAGAGACTTCATTCTCTGTATTATCTGTCAGTGTACCATGAGTTTGAAGCCATTATTTTAAGGTAATAGAACTGTCACTGTGCACTTGCCAATGATGTACCAATGTTGTTGGCTCTATTGCCATGATATTCCTACATTACTGCAGACTCACCAAACTCTGGTGCTGTACTGTTGACTCACTACCTAAGTGGATGTGAATGACAACCTGCCATTTGCTTCATTACAATGTGGATGTTACAGGCTCAACCTGCTAATAATTATCTCTGTCACTTCACACTCACTAGCTCTGCTTGTGCTGTATTGCTGACTAATTCACTGTAGAGGACCACTCTGCTATTGGTTATAATGTCAGAATGTGTACATAGACTCACTCTGCTAATGACTTACTCTACAGTACTAGAGGCGAATCTCCATACACTTTGCCAAAGGTCCTCTGTGAATTATGTGGCCACAGTCACAACGAAGGGCTAAGGTATATGTCAAGTGAACTCAACTGAAAGAGAACGTATGGTCAAGTATATAAGATCAGTTCTCTGAAGGAGAACATGAGACATTAACCCTTTCTGCCCCATTGACTCCTGAATCTGGTGGGCTGGTCACTTCAGAAGGTTGAAAGAGGAAGAATATTTCAGACACTGCCTTATAGAGTGGAAAAATATTCCCCTAGACGGGTGATTGGAGATTGGTTCAGATCGATGACATCATCAAAGATGGACTTTCTATTGGTTAACGTCTTCAGCGAACCAAGGTTATACATAACTATATGTTTGTAGAGCTTTGTGGAACACTTGCATGCAAAAACACACTGGCTCTATTTAAATACTCAACAACCATTTCCATTGATTCAAAGGGCCAAAATGTAAAAATAGACACAGTTGTGCAACAAACCAGTCTGAAATAAGCCTGAGAAATTTACTAACTCTGAAAATAAAAGAATGTTTCTCAAAATGAAAATTAAAGTTCCATGTTAGGTTAGATGGGGTCAGATATTCGTGCCTAACAAGACTCAAGTGGCTTATTGCTTTTCTAAAACTGTTACTATAAATACCTGGCAAAGTTTCATAAAGTAAAGGCACAGCAACTAGAAATGGAACCGATTTATTCATAGATAATCACTCGATGTTTGCCAAGCAACATCGAGACGCAGCTACTTTAACTTTTGTATCAAGTTATGGTAGCGCAGTAATGTAGAACGAAATGCGGTCAAGGTGTATGTTTATGCTGAATTTTACAACGGCATCGAACGTGATTCAGCAAATCACAATTAAGGAAAGGAACTATTAATTTTTGAATAGTTATTCTACAACATTCTAATTACAGTTTTGTCAGTTTGCTAAAGGATAATGCATAAAAACAACTCTCATTTTGACATATTTCCACCAACTGGATTTTCATGGACCTTTACTATGGTGCTTAGATCACCAATTGAAATATAAAAAAATGAAAATGAAAATAAATTCTGTTGCAATTAGTTTTGGGTCAGACCTTACTTTGCCTGGACTATGTGAGGAGTCGGTGGAGTGGATCATAACAGCAGGCCTGCTCGGCTCGGAGTTGCGGAGAGGGTGACGTCTCTGTTGAGAGCTGAAAGGGCTGGTTTAATGGTTCCTGTCACACGGGGGGGATACGCTGCTCAAGCTGGCCTTCCTCAGATGCTGGCGGCAGCTGGCGCAGGAGGGACTAATTCGATTTGGTCTCTCTCTCTCTCCCTCTCTCTCTCTCTTTCTCTCTCTTTTAATGCCGGAAAAGAGCCTCTGCTTTCCTCTCCTCCGGCCACATTTGCAGCTCTGGGGCCTTGGCTCCCAGGGCCAGACGGGGGCCCCCGAGTGGCCCCCGAAACGACTTTACATGACATTAACACATTTCAGAGAGCATTACGATTTGAGAAGGCATTTGTCTAGACAAAGGCACGGGTTTATTTGTAGTTAGGGCTTCATTTCCTGTCTGGCACCTCCATACGCCTCTGTGTCTCTATCTCTCTTTCTCTCTCTCTCTCTCTCTCACTACTCCCTCCCACACACACTCACTCACACACACACACACACACACACACACACACTCTCTCTCTTGCCACCCACAAAAAAGACTCCTACACACTCACTGGCTCTCTGACAGGTAAGAGGATTTCAATTAGTTTACCTCTGAGCGCGCTCACAAACGTGATTAATGGTGGCAATTAGTCTCTGTCATGTCTTCCCATTCCATGCAGCTAAATCACTAGCGTGCTCCTCACCGATGCTAAGAGCAAATTACATCACCTTCTGCTCTCAGCGCAGGTTTTATGAGATTTCCGCTTCTTTGGAAGGAGGGGTGAAAAGTGAAGGGGAGAAAGAAAAAGAAGAGAATGAAAGAAAAAACAGGAGAAAAGTGCAACTGAATACCCCTACATTATTACACCCGATGTTATAACTTGTGGTTACAACCTAAAATGGCTGCACTATTTCCAGCTGAGGTGAAGTTCGCACATTAAGATATAATTATGCGTGCGGTTTTATAGGGTGTTGTTGCCCCACACGTGTTTGATTCGATGCCAGTGCATAAAACTCTGTGTTTGTTATAAGACTTTAAAACAGCCAGTGGCATGGCACCCAACACGCTGTAATTAGTGTTCCTTTGATTCGGTGTTATTACTGTGGGTTAAAACCAAGTGTTGTGTTCTGTGTACACACCACAATGGAGTCTATTGTGTGAGTTGATCAGGAATTGAAGGAGACATGCTCGTGCAGTGGCACAGCCGAGGGGAGTGCGGAGAGCACATCGGGTTCCTTGTAACTGTCACGTCACCTTTTCGTGGGTTTCAAAGAAAAATTCAAATAAAAGAGAACTTACAGGAGTTTGCTGATAACACGTTGCTAGGCGCCAAGCTGGATGAGACAGAGCCCAGAGCAGTCAAACTTTCAGAGCTTTAGCTTAAGAAAACCCACCTGTTCCTAACGTTCCATACCAGCCCAGTATTCTTTATCAGACAGTTTCCCTTATTTGCTCTTTATTCTATCTATCAGTCATTCCCCTTTTTACGTATTTGTATTCTTTTAATCTCTTATACATATGAAACACTGCTCATTGTTTTAACCCTGAAAAAAACAATTTTTCGTTCCGTTGTTTGATTCAATTTCAGCCAAAATAAATCACTGTGAATCATTTTTTTACCACATAACAGAAGTTATCATTGGTGTAATCAGTCATATAAACAAACCGTCAAATATTCATCAAGTCTAACGCTTGATCAGATCACAGGTGCAAACAGATGGATTAAAATGTTCCAAGAGTAGCTTGTAAAAACACTTTGAAGAAAGAAACTTCAGAATCCAGGGTGTTTATTTTATTTCAGTCATTTTTCCCTCGTGCTATTTGCCCTCGCTTTTATTTCTCTTCGGAAATTTATTTTTGAGGGAAGGCAAATGTTTCAGCTGGAGTTTGTGTTGGTTCTCCACCCCAGCCTCAACCTGTCTCTGTATCTATCTGTGTGTGTGTGTGTGTGTGTGTGTGTGTGTGTGTCTCTGTCTGTCTGTCTGTCTGTCTGTCTGTCAGTGGAGCAGTCCTTTGTAGAGGTGTGCTGTGCTGGGCGGATAGGCCCCGGTGCATATTTGGATGTGATCCTATTTCTTCATTTCCTGTGTTGGCTGGAAGCGGTCCGAGTGCTCAGAGTGCGACGTCTCAGACAGCACAGAGAGAAGAGAGGAGAGGAGGAGAGGAGGAGATGGAGAGAGGACGAGAGGATAAGAGAGGAGCAAAGGAGCAGAGAGGAGAGACCACTGTCTCAGCTTAGCCCAGAGTAGTGCAGCCCAGGCCAAGCCAGCCTCTCTCCCCTCCACTCATCCCCACTCAACCTCCCGTCTGCATGTCAGATGGAGGATACCGGCCTGACAAGCTCAGTCCTGGTGGAAGTGCGGATGATTAGAAGAATTTTTGGCAGCGTCCCCACTTCAGTGTTCGACAGATAGACACAGTCCCACTGTCACACAAGCCTCTCTTTTTTTCTCAACCTGACTGACTGAAATTCCTCTGTGTATGTGTGTATGTTTTCATTCATGCATTTGCAAACGTTTCATCATCTGTATTTTTGTATTTAAATGTGCTTTGTATGTGTGTGTGTGTGTGTGTGTGTGTGTGTGTGTGTGTGTGTGTGTGTGTATGTGTGTGTATGTGTGTGTGTGTGTGTGTGTGTGTATGTGTGTGTATGTGTGTGTGTGTGTGTGTGTGTGTGTGTGTGTGTGTGTGTGTGTGTCTGTGTGTGTGTGTGTGTGTGTGTGTGTGTGCAAAGGTCATGGGAGAAAGAGAAATGGTGTGTTAAGACTCTCTGAGTGAAAGAAAGTGAGAGAAAGTAAAAGTGAAGAGAGAAGGGGGGGAGGTACTTGAAACAGAGAACAGAGAGAGGGAAAGATAGAGAAAGAGAGAGGAAGGAGGGAGAGAGAGAGAGCGATTACAGGTTGCCCCTCTACAGAGTCCTCATCTGCCAAGACTTGTGAGTGGGCCTGGTCATTTACATCCTGAGACAGACTAAATGGAAGCTCACTTGTCAAGCTGTCATGTTTCAGGACAGCGTTACCTGGGGCTGCCCCCTCACCCCCCATTCATTCCCCCACCACCCCAACCATTCCATGCACACTCTCTGCCCCCTCCCCCAACACACACCCACCTGATCCCCCTCAAGAGCAGCACGTTCACATAACCCTCAAACAATCAAGTCAGGGCATGAAACTGGAGAAATGCATGGGGCCAAAGTGACGTGAGGAGAAACCAAGAAAGAGAGAAAGAAAGAACGTATGAAAGAAAGAAAGAGGAGGAGGACGAGAATTCTTTTTTCCCCTCTCTCCCGCCCTCCCTCCCTCCTTCCATCTCACCCTGTTTCGTTCTGTTGTCTAAGGCCTTTTTGTCAGCGAGCCAATCCCTAAGTGTTCAAAGCTCTGTCTGCCCCTAACACTTTGATATTTTTCCCAGGCTTCAAAAGCGAAGCCCCAACAATGGACCTGTGACTCGGGGGTATGCACAGGTAGCCAAGGCTATATTAGTTATCAGCGACTCTCCCTTTACGTCTAGGACTCTAGAGGGAACCGCTGCCGAGTTTCTCAGTCAACTGGAACGTGGCTTCTTTGGAAGGAAGAGAGCAAGTTCCTCATCCGTTCCGCAGACAGAGTGTTCTAGGCCCGAGGCTGTGTTCTCGTCAGCGCAGGCTCTTAGTCGCCCACGCAGGTGAAATCAGGGGCAGCTCCATGTGGGATCGAGAAAGGTGGCCTGTGTTGATAAGACGCTCACAGACAACAGGATTAGTTGGAACAGGTTAGTTTGAGGTTTGAGAACCGCACAATGGCTTGTTTTATCTAAACAGACCAGTGTTGTTACATGGCATGCTAAATTTGTGTTTTCATTCGCTCATTTAACACACTCATTCTGTTTTTCAAAGCAACTTATGCCTCATTTATGCCCCCTACGCCTTCAGAAAACATGGTTCTGTCCATATATGTATCTATATTTGATGTGAAGCATAATTGAGCCTTCATGGTATAGATAAGGCCTCTGTTTTAACAGGTAGACTTATGGAGATTCCAGATCTAACAACATGGTTTTAACCAATGTATTTTATTAATTGTTCTCTAACCATTGCGTTTAATGCCTGCTGGGGTGGATTTCCCTGACGGTTCCACTACTATCATATTTCTCTGTTATTCATGTGCTTTTTCTGTTTTTGCCTCTTCTGAGGAAACTGTTGCGTGCCTCTCTATGCATAAATGCAGCTCTGTATCTCTACTGTAAATGTCAATGTGTGTGTGTGTGTGTGTGCATGTGTGTGTGTTTTCTTTTCTTTTTTTAAAAAAAAGCCACATCAAAAGCAAAGTGCTCTACATGTGTCGTGTGGTCTCTGCACGCCACACACAAACACCGAACATGGCACCGCCATGTGGACTGCAGCCAGGGCGATTGATGTGCGCGCAGCAATATGAAAACATTTAGACCATCACAACATTTTTCTTGTCAACTACTTCCATGACTAAAGGACATGCATCACTCTCGATGACATGGAAAAAGTCCTCCACCCTATACACACACACACACACACACACACACACACAAAAATAACAAGGTCATCGTGTATGACAAGCATTCCATTCACCGTGCCCAAAAGTGACAGCCTACATCTGTTCCTCTAAGAGTGCTTCAAGTGGTCTAAAGACACTTGTAATGCAATTCCATTGATGTATTGCACTGTACCATAACAGTGTTCTGTAGATTAATTGCATTTCCTAGGACAACGGCTGCCTTTGTCAAGGAGTGTTTTCACGCAAGGCCGGATCTAATTCTTTGTGTTTTTGCTCGGACAAGTATTGTTTGGTGCGGAGTGTTCCAGCAGCAGATTAGCACCCACTCAGCTATGCTAACATGATCTCCAGAGTCCACCTCCACTGCAGAAGCGCTAAGGTTCCCTATTTTTGGACACTGGAAGTAAAAGGACACTTCTTGCAGGGGGTGTGAGCTGAGGCTAAGACCAAGGCCGCGCTGAGAGATTTTCTTTTACTAGGAGCACAGCGTGAGGCCTTCGGGTTGGATTTTCTCTGGCCTGGAGGCTGCTGCTCCCTGAAGCTCACTGCATTGACATTAGCGTTAGTATTAGCTGTACATTCATTCACCCTCAGACAAAATGGGGGGAGGAGGATAGAGAGAAGAAGAAAATGATAGAAAGGGAAAGGAGAAAGAAAGGGAGAAAAAAAAGAGAGGGATAGTTGTAAAGAGAGAAAGGGGGATGAAAGTGGAAATGTGTAATGTAAAGGAAGGGGAGTATACAGAAAAGGTTGAGACAAGTAAAGAGAGGGGGCAAAGGAATGAAAGGATAAATTGGGCCAAGAGGTGGCTCCTAGGATATAACTCATTAGCACATTAGCATTAGCAGTACATGCTTACATGCACTAGCTTTGCCTCAAATTGCAGAATGTCTTTTTGGCTGGGCTGGATAAAGTGTAGCTTTACTGTAGCTGTACCCAGGTAGCATTAGCAACTAAAACTAAGCATTAACTACTATAATAGTAACTTAAGCATTAACTACAGCTATAGCTATATAGCTAAATTTGATTGCAGGTATGATGATGTGAAAAATCTGGCAAAGTTATCGCTGAAAGCTATAATTATGGCTTTGTGAATTACTGTTTCTGTCTGACATAGCAGACGTCAGTCAGACATGCTTGCTCTGTAAGCCCACCACAGCATTTATGGGCTCTGACACTATAAGCACATTTCCACAGGCTCTTCCATTTTATGTATTTATTTGTAGGGACGACAACACACATTAATCAACATTTCTGTAAATGTGCCAGCGTTAGCCAGCCGGCTAATTTTCAACTGCAGTTCTTTGGCATTGACTTGGCCAGTTCTTAAATGCCAAGCTGTAAAAAGCTGGATGCGTATTGACACTGGTGGATCTGGGACAATTACGGGTCCCTTTTTATGTCAGCAGCATATTGCTGTCTGGATTGGACTGTTGGGGTAGATTCTTCATAAGCCCCTGTTCCTGCTGACCAGCCTGTACAGGCAGATCCAACTAGCCAGCTTTTTTTTTTTTCTTTTTCAAATTTTGAGTTCCAGCTAACCCTCCACACACTACCACAACCCCTCCTTTCACGTCTCAAGAAAAAACAAGACAAGTAGAGTCTGAAAATCGCACCTTCCTCTGGGATTGCAGTGGATTCTGGCAGGGGCTTCAAACACTGGCGTTGGTGCCGCTGGTGGTGGTGGTGGTGGTAGCAGTGGCAGATGGAAATGATGGCCTCAGTGATTACCGCCTCAGACCCAATTAGCCTGCAGACAGATGGAAACCTTCACGTTCAGTATGTCGTTCAGTAACACAAGCACCCCCCAACTCAGACCCAGACCTAGACCCAGCCTGAGGTCCCATCAGGGGAAGACTCCCTACAGAAACAACCCGGCAGCAGCTTCAATAACAATGAATGGGGGTGTTTTTTTTTTCAGCTTTCTCCTCAGCTGTGAGTTGTTATGGTTATGCTATTTGGCAGACACTTTTGTCCGAAGCGACTTGCAAAACACATCTGAAATTCAAATTAAACAATACAATAAATATAAAATTGCACAATACAATAAGATGTGTATATCATGAAAAAGATGGTACATAAATGATAGTTCCTACATAGAATGAGACTGGCAATTAGTTGACAGTTGATCTTTTTAATACCCACTATACAGTACATGTTTCCTCAGATATTCATGTTGATTTTGGTGCTCTGTTTCAGACTGATGACGCACAGGGTGATTGTTTTAGTCATGCCATTGGAAACTTGGTGATGACAAAAAAATAACAAAACTATTGCTGGGGGCAACATGTTTACTGTCTATGGGCAACACTTGCCAGCAATCAGAGACACTTCTCTGATTTCCAATCAGAGTCACATGCTTCTCCATTGGCCTCCAGTTATTAATTGCCCCCACCAAGATGGCGGCACTATTTACGTTCATTTGGGAGCCCAATGCGGTATCTAGCTTTCTAATATCTATGGTATGTAAAAATGTGGTCAGTAGTGAGTACATGTGGGATATCACGGTCAAGGATTTCATCAGCCAATAGACCAATATGACAATATAGAGGAACAATGACGCACACACACACACACACAAACCTCTTATATATGATGATTCAAATATTTTATAGTTTTACAGAGACAGTTGTGTCTCAATTTAATGCAGAGATAATTGTTAAAAAGGCATGCTACTGATCAGGTTTTACTGATGCAATTTGTTCATGTGGTCATTTGTGCAACTATTTACTAATAGTTAGTTCTACTAATACTCATGCGCGGATCTACGGGGTGGCAAAGGGTGGCAACTGCCACCCCTGGGACACAGTCTTGCCACCCCATTTATAAATCAGATAATATTTTTTATTATATTTAGTATATTTTATGTTCATACATGTTGGACTGTGAGAAGGTGTGAAACCCGCACCAAACTCCTCTCAAACAGAAATCGCCGATTTAGAATCCCCCGCCCCCTCACAACGGTTTCACCCATCACCATCAGCGCACTGAGCGCAGTGACCCCCGCGAAATTTCACCATTGGCAGCAGATTGCACAGTGCATGCAACTATGTGTCAAGTGTCTGTAGGCCTACAGACGAAGTGGTAAGTTTGACCACCAAGTCCATAATCAGACCCATAGTCAGTCCATAAATCAGTTAACCCGGCAACAACCTCCCTGTTAGTCTACGTCATTTACATCCGCAAGACTTTGTCTCATCGAATTTTTCGATGATGGTCAGGTCAGATAATAAGGGCATGCTCATGCGTAGCTTAACGTTTAACGTTTAAAGTCTATTTGTGTGTGTCACTAGTTTATAACCTTTGATTGTAAATACTGCTGTCAATGTCAACCCATTAATACACGTGATAATTCAACACGGGTTCTCAAAATTGTCATGCATCCACTTTCTCAGCATCTATGACTACCCAAATTTGGTCGACATGTCAAATCAAACTAGAATATCTAATCGGCGTCAAGCTGGTGGCGGTTGCGTTTTTCTTTTTCCTTTCTTTTCATATATGGTGTAAATCAATCTACACAAGTAAAGTAGGCCTACAGTTACATGACTGAAATTCTACTCAATCACAATAAGTAAAAGTAGCCTACTATTTTCAAACAAACCCTACTCAGAGTAGGCTATAGACTAGACGTTTGATGAGGTCAAAGCACATCACATATGAAGCTTTGTGCATGAGATGTAATTGCTTAGATTCCAGTTAAATCTTCCAGTTTCATTGGGTGATGGATTGCAATCATATGCTGGTAGATGAACCAACAAGCTGAGGCCAGCACAGGAGTTTGTGTCCTCAAGAAATTAACATGTTGCTTGTTCACTCGTGTTTAAGGTCGTTTCTTAATAGGATATTTATAAAGGTACTTTAATACAGTATACGTACTTCATTATTCACCACTTTGTGAGTGAGTGAGTAGCCTAAATTGTGAATGGCAAAACATAACATTTGGCACTAAAGATCAGGGACTGAGGGGGACCGATTTCCATTTAGGTTCGTTCTGAGCAAAAACATTATTTGATATCATAATTTTATAATACCTATATAATATTAGGTCTTAAAAATAATAGCCTAACTTAAAGGCACAGAAAATGTCCTTGCTTTAAGCCTAGCAATAGCCTAACCTATGTATGGTGCTACCAACTGCATGACAGGCCTATATATATTTGCCTAGTGTCTCTGGTATCTTATTTCACAAATTGTTTCAGTCATTTAGACTACATACTTGGAAAAGGCAGTTAGATAGTGTTGGATATTAATATTCTTTTTTTATCAACTAGTAGTTCTAGCCAATTATGCAGGGGAGATACCGATTCATAACATCTAACTAAATTCATCTTATAAGGGGTCTGGGGGAACACTGTGTGGGCAGGTGACTTTCCAATGGAGTTTTGAATAATATTCAAATAAAGGTTAATCGGAATGATAAATACCGTTATTAACCGGTTATCTAAAATTGAAAATGACGTTTTTCACTCCGGAACAATTGGTTTTGCTCCTGTTTTCAGTTACGTCCTTCCAAAAACTGTGTTCGTTTCCGGTTTTCATTTTCATTCTTTGAACCGTTTCTAATCCCTGCTAAAGATATTTGGCCTTTAATTGTAGTGGGGGTTGAAGTAAAAACCTTCCAAAGAATTAAATAATGGAATTAGATACCCAGTACTTAGTTATTGTCCACCAGTGTGTGTGTTTGCATGTTTATTAGTGAGGTGGTAGATAATTACATTCTTGTTATGTACATTTTAAATTGTTGTATTATAATAAATCCAAAAAGAATGTTTTGACTAAGAAGGTACTTACTTGACTGAGTCTTTATTGAATCAGATGGAATTTTTTTTGACAGTCACAGTCATGGTTATCATTGCAACAATTCTGCATTAGAATCTTGTTTCAATTCAGATACCTAAATCTACCGCTTATTTTGTATGACTAAATTTGTCCATATTCCCTCAAAACTCACTAAAAGACATCATTTGAGGGGTCATGTTTTAAAAATACCCCCAAATCATCAGAATCTTGTTTCAATCCATATAACCTAAATCTATTGATGGCTTATTTTATAAATGTATCCATATTCCCTCAAAACTAACTAGAAGAAATCATTTGAGGGGTCATTTTTTAAAAGAATTCTCTGGGGGAACATACCTCCAAACCCCCCTAGAATTGCTTTTTGACAATATAATTTGTATAATAGAGTATAATAAAAAATAAAAAAAGTATAATTTAAGTACAGACTACACAGACTGTATAGTGATTAAACAGAGAAAGAAATTCATATATTAAGACCCACATCATCCAAAAAGCCAGCTACATCTCCAATTTGCCTCCCACCTCGTGTAATGTAATGTAGACAAAACATATTCAATGAAATCCGTAGAATTTTAAGTTTTGAATAATGTCTATGCCCCCCTCCTGGAACCTCATACCACCCCTTCGCCACCCCAGGAAAAAATCTTTAGATCCGCCCCTGCTAATACTTTAAGTTCAGAACAGGTGCATTTTTTATTTACCCATTTTATTTTAAGGTGACAAGTTTGATTTGAAGGGGTTTGGGCTCACTTCTCTTATATTTGGATTATCACCAAGACAATACACAGTAGGCTACAAGTACTAGAGAAGACTTGAGCTAGAAATTAAGCAAATGCAGAAAATAAGAGAAAAGCTTTTTTATTGTTTTAACCAAAGGGTCTACCACAAAAACTTACCTGAACATCTTACCAAGTACCTCCAATCCCAACCAACTAAAAGAAAGCTGGACAATACAGCAGAGCCAAGACGGTTCTGTGGGTTGAAGGGCCAAATTACAGCATTGTACTTTTATTGGCTCATGGGTTCACTGCTTAATTAATCAGAGCTGTGTTTTTTATTCTCTCATTGATTTACTGCTTAATTAACCAACTGGCTTCAGCTGAGGGCTGTTAATGCCATCCACGCTAACCCTCCATATTTAAAGATGACATCCAAAAGGTGCCCATTTCTGGCTACATTTCCACAAGTCAATTCACATACTGTACAGTAACTGGCACATAACAATGTTCTATGTGGATTGGTTGATGTTCCCAACACTTTCCAAGCAGGGAGGATCAGCCAACACACATGGATGACATTTTTGGCCATCAGCATCAGATCAGCTTGTATGTAACAGATATTAGAAAGCTAGATACCGCACTGGTCTCGAGTTCTATTAAGTGGCATACGCAAACGCGGCCGCCATATTAGATGTGTTCAGATTACATCAATGAAACATGCCCAACATTGTTGACCGAAACTTTTGTCAGTGTTTCATAACCCTTTATACTAGCCTTGAATATTATGATTCATTTTTATGATTCATTTTGATTCATTATGATTCATTTTGTCAATTCATCTATGACTTGTAGGGCTGTCACTTTTGTGAAAAAATCCTGTTCGATTTTTGAGACATACAGTAAGTGTTAATCAAATCGATTGTAAAATCGATTTTCCATGTCTAAAGACGTTTCCATTTTCAATGGAAAATATAGGCCAATCCACGGACAACTAACAGGCATTAGGACGAACGTAAAGAGGGTGCTTGAAGACGCACAAGTCAGCAATATTTCTGATGATTTATTGCCGTGAAGTTTCGTGCACAATGACAAA
The DNA here is from genome assembly GCF_017589495.1 of Alosa alosa. NCBI lineage: Eukaryota > Metazoa > Chordata > Actinopteri > Clupeiformes > Clupeidae > Alosa > Alosa alosa. The sequence goes on from NC_063204.1 coordinate 20,912,119, forward strand.
CAGGAGTGCAACAATCTCGAAAAACAATAAGCAGAGTGGACTGCCATCATAACATCAGTGAAAAACATTATTGCAGGCTTCAACGTAGCTGTGTTTACGATTAGAAATGTCAAACAAATTTTGCGTACATAGGAACTCACGACTGCGCGGTTTGCATACCGCTGTGTCTTTCTCCATAGTTTGATCTACCCAAAACCCGAAGTGCTTTCATATCGAACACTTGAAGTTATTAGGGCTTATCACTCGTCTCTCTCATGTCGCACAGGTTGATCGCGTTGTCCTCCATTTTTTTGCAAAACACCAGCAGCACAGCAGCCGATTGAAACAGCTGTTTCCGGTGCGTAAAATAAACCTCGGAAGTTCGCCTACAAAAAAGCTGCCATCTTTGACATCAGGTACCTGGTGATTTTTCCTATGAGAAAATAACATGGGGATTTTGAATTATCGCACCTGTTAAACTCTCGAGGGGATGAAAAAGTCTGAAATGCAGACGTTTTCCTGAACACACTTTTGTCCTCTGCCTTCGAGTGGATACTGTGATCGCCGGTATGTGAAGGTAGCACACTTACATTTTTGCTACCCCAGAGCTAACTTGCAACTTATAGGTAGTTAGCTTCAATTAAAGGAGAATTCCTGTGTGATATTGACCTAAAGTGTGTTGAAACATGATACCGAGTGTGAACGTATGTCTCATAGCTCATCTCGGCTTGTCCCCGCCGCCATCTTGAATTTAGTCACGATAAGTCGAGCGACGAGTATGAATGAGGTATCAGATTCCACAAATAATTCCGTGGAAATGCATGGATTCCAGTTGCTGCTACTAGAATCAACTGGAATCCATGCATTTCCACTGAATTATTTTTGGAATCTGATCCCTTGTCATTCCTGTTTATTCGTACTCGTCGCTCGACTTATCGTGACTAAATTCAAGATGGCGGTGAACGGTAAACTTACTCTGTATGTATAAATCGTCTGTCTGTATAAATCGTCTTGTAAATAAACTACCAGTGCTTAAGTTCTCAATGTCTCGTTTTAAATGTCCTTCGGAAGTCTACCAATGAAGTATGGAGCTACTTTGAGCCTCGTTAATAGTGTAAAACAGTAATTTATTTGCATGGCTAGGCCGATGCCCGAGGCACCCCCATCAAAAAACTGTTGGTAGCATCGGCTAACTAGCGCCAGATTTCTGAGTGCAGGGGACAAGCCGAGATGAGCTATGAGACATACGTTCACACTCGGTATCATGTTTCAACACACTTTAGGTCAATATCACACCGGAATTCTCCTTTAACAACCGGATCTCCTTATATGGGCAAAGATGGCCGTTTTGGTTCTTTTTTGTAGGCGAACTTCAGAGGTCTATTGGTGGGAATTTTCTTTTTAGCTTTCGCAATGCCTACTGCACTTTCAGAATTCTTTATTTTCCTTTTCTGCTTGTTTGTGAGTTTTGTTACATCTATCTTTTTTATTTGTTTAATTCGTTTAAAATTAATAGTGTACATATTTGGTTAAAATCGAGTCCCTATTTCAGTTTTCGAAACTTGTGTTGGTTGATCCAATTGATTGTGCAATCAATTTTCGTACGTAAAGTGACAGCCCTAATGACCTGTAAACATAATCGTGCAATCTGCAGTATTAGTTGATCACAGTCAGACAAATGTCAATTTATTTATATAGCACATTTTCAAAAAAACAACAGTTGACCAAAGTGCTGTAAAAATAAAAAAGATAAAATAAAATAGTAATAAATGAAAGCAGTTGTCACAAAAAACAAATCAACAAACGGAAAACAGGATCAAAACTGAGCTAAAGCTATAGAGTAGAAATGGGCTTTGAGATGGGTTTTGAAAATATTTGGAGAAGGGGCCAGTCTAATGAGGTGGTGGGGAGGGGGGTTATTCCAGAGTTTAGGGGCAGCAGCAGCAGCAAATGCTCCTCTACATTTGTATTTGGTTTTGGGTACAGTCAGCAGAAAAACATCAGAAGATCTGAGACTTCATATAGGTCTGAGAGATTGCCAATCAAGCATTTAAAGATCATTAGAAAAATCTTAAAATGAATCCTATGGTGAACAGGGAGCTAGTGAAGGGAGGCTAAGATGGGAGAAATGTGTTCTCGCTTACGGGTACCAGATGATGTGAAAACAACACAATGTAGTTCTTTTTCCTTATAATAACATGGTGAAACTCAATGATCCACTGACATTGCCGATGTGCACCCAGAACATTGTTGCAGATGGGAGCATGACCCTCCTCATTGGGTTTTAGATGAATTGGGTATCACCTTAGCGCTAAATGATTTAAAGATTGATGAAAAGGGGGATTCATACATTGTGTTACTTTAAGGCACTGATTTGATGTATAGGACCTGGCCCATTTCTGCCACTGACCTGTACCAAATTAGGTCCAGATCTGCTCAACATCTGCTCTCTTGACAGTCATGTGTGTCAGCAGAAGCTTGCTACTCTGAGGGGGGAAACCTATAACTGAAACCAACTCACGTGACTCCACCCAGAGAGACAGGGAAGTGCACTTCCGCATGCAAGATAGAGATGAGAAACGATCACATATCACATCCATCCCTGTCCAAGAAGTGCTCAGGACAGTGTTTACAAAACAGCCCTGTATCGGTGAGGGCTGCCATAAAATCGGCCGAGCAGGAACATGAAACTGTATACTTCAGGACTCCCTTTCTTCGGCCTCTGTGCCACTGTCGAGAACTCCTTCGCTCGAGGCGTTAGCAGCGCCCAGCCTATTGTTAGGAGACCGGCTGTTAGCATGCAATGAGAGGATGGGTGTCATGTCTTCAGGTGTTTGTTATTTGTGTGTGTGTCTGTGTGTGTGTGTGTGGGGGGGATAAAGTCACCTGTTCTTTTCCTGTTCAGTAAATTTCCTTTTACATCAAAAGCCCCCTTTTTTTCAAAAGGCTCACTTTTCTAATAAAGCATGAATCAATGGAAACCCAAAAATGGAGGCATCTCAATTTACTGGGTTTTTCACTGATAAGCAATCGGCATATGAAATGTCCATCATATTTGCAGAGGTTGCCTCAGAGTTGATCTGCATATAATTCCACGTTAGACTTTAATCAGGGCCGGAGGTACGCCAGTACTCCAGAGAGAGGAGGCAGGAAGTACAGCTCTACTCCTTCTCAGGAAAATAACTCCTTCTGCACACCCCTCTGTTTGTGAAGGCATTTACATTCACATTTACTCATACCAGAATGTCATACTGTGTTTTTTGTGCGTGTGTGTGTATTTGTATGTGTGGATGTGTGTTCCTGACAGCAAAGAGGTGCTGTCACTGTCCGTATTTGTGTCCTTCTGTCTGTTACTGTTTATATTGTGATCATCCATTTTTAAATTGTTTGTGTGTGTGCGTGTGTGTGAGTGTGTGTGCATGTAATGGTGCATATTCATTCATGAGAGTAAATGTGCTGTCAGCCCTGCAGGTCCCCACCTTTACAGTCCCCCCTTGCTTTGATGCCTCAGATGATTTTATGAGCTTGTGTTTTGCCATCACTAGCTGGCTGAGAGAGAGAAGTAGAAAGAAAGTGACTAAGAGAGAGAGAGAGAGAGAGGGAGAAAAAAGAGAAGAAGGGAGAAAGAGGAAGAGCGAGGTCTCTCAGTGCCTTGTTGAGGGGCTTGTCACAGAAGCTGATGTATTTTCCTGCCCCGTCGCCAGCTTTTATGATGGAAACTGATACAAGCCGTGATAGAGTTTCTGGATAAATTATTCACGCTTTGCAGTGCTCCCTGACCAGGTTCTTGGAGGACATCCATTCTACAAAGGACTGCAACCCTCACGCCCCCCACCAACCATCACCCCTGCCCCCACCCCACAATCCTTTTAATTGATCAGTGCTCCATGGCTAAGACAACACACATGTGAGCCCGCTGCTGTCAGTAAATACGACCCAGCGGGAGCCCGGCCCCTTCAGACCCACGGCCCACAGATCAGATACTCCCATGATTTATTCACTGATAAAACCAAACAGGCGGCCATTTTGTGCTTGTTCATTCTTTCGGGGCTCGGAGCCATAATGCCAATACCATCTGTTGGGATGGGTCCTTAATTGAAAAGAATTTGGGACTGGATGGGGGTGGTGGGGTTGGGGTTCAGGGGTAGGGGGGTTTGGACAGCGTCGCCAGACTCCCCCAGGAGGAAGGAGTAATGAAAAGAAAATAGCTTCTCTCCTCTTTAAAGCCTGTGGAAACTATAAAGAATAACAGGACGCAATCGCAGTAGAATAGACTTAGACTTAGTCCTAGCGAGTGGGCGAATAACTTTCATATTACATCGTCCATCTGCAAAGGAAGTTGTGCACAAGTCGAGCCAATTGGATGAGATGTTATTGCCATTTTACTCAGATTTTTTAGGGGGTGGCGAAGAAGGCTGCGGGATGGCAAGTTTTTCCTGTGTTTTGGGTCAGATTTATTTAGACGTGAAAGGTGTATTTCTTACCTCCTTTGTCAGTGGCACCGAGACCCGACTCATACCTCAGAGAGAGCTGTGTGTGTGTTAAAACAAACAGCGAGGGGAAAAGGTAAAGCAGACGTTTTGGAGACCATAGACGATAACTGATGAGTCTAGCAGCGGAGCGGCCTGACTTGTGGAGATTCCTTTTAATGTGGTCGGTCGGGAAGACATAAAGCGTCCATTCAGCTGAGATTTGTGTGAGGCACATGTAGTATGCAGAAATCAAGCAGGGGGGAATAGTGTGTGGGTTTTTTTTCCTCCAGGTAGAGTTAAATAAATCATGCCTTTGATTGCTGATGAACTTGGAAGTCAGTACAGAGGGGAGTGTCTCCCAGGAATGTAACTCTATAAGGACCTCAGTGGTCATTAATGACATCACTGTCTGTAGTAGCAGGAGCAAAGTCTAGTGCTGAGAGCAGGGATCAGATCCGACTTTAGTGCAGTTTCACATGGTCCATTAATACACACACACACACGCATATGCTCACCTACATACACACACATATATTCCCCCACACGCACACACCGAGCGTGCTGAAAGGACTATGTTAACACATACAACTTTAGAACACAGCAACACAAAAACAATCTAAGCCTCCCTCCCTCCTAATTAAAGCCAAGTATAACTTCCTTCATTTCAGAGAGGGTTGGTTAGTTTAAAAAGATGCATGGCCGACGAAATCATCACTCCTCTACTCCACTCTATTCTGTCTTTGCCTTAGCAAGATGCCTCCGAGTAATATATTACTGCTACTGCGGAAAACTCAGTGTAAAAATAACAGCGCCGGCATGAACGCTGCCTATATGAAAACAATGGTAATAATATGATGATTTCCATGCAGTATTTTCCCTCTCCACAGGGACTGGCAGCTGGGGTGGAGGTCGGATGAGAGAGTGGGGAATGGGAGTGTGTGTGAGGGGGTGGGGGATGGCGGATGAGAGAGAGGGGAGTGTGTGTGTGTGTGTGTTGGGGCGCAGGCTCTTGGGGGGCCCTGGCGTGGACTCCTGTGTGTTTTGGCAGGCGTCGGGCCCTCATAAGCAGCGGTGTCGGGCCCCATGGTGGAGGGCCACTCCAAAAGCCTCACATTCCCCAGCGCCGCTCTGGGCTGGGCCCAGCTCAGCTGGGACAACCCGGTGGAAACATGGCGGAGCCGGCTGTACTGCTTGGCGTCTGTTCCTTTGCACGCTTTCCCCTTCTCTCTCTCTCTCTCTCTCTCTCTCTCACTGTGTCTCTCTCTCACACACACACACACACACACACACACACACACACAGTGTTTGGCTCTACCTTTCTATGTGTGTGTTTTCTCTGTTTATGGTCTCTATGGCACTCTTTTTTCATTCCTTTTTTGTCTTTGTGTATTTCATTCCCTCCTTCTCCCTCTCTCTGTCTCTTTCTCTCTCTCTCTCTCTCTCTCCCGAGTCGCGGCAGCAGCCCCTGTGGCAGAGCTCTTCACACCACGGCTTGGGTAACAAGGCCACAAGAAATGATGCGGTTCAGCGGGAGACAAGCGGGATCTGGCGCGACGCTGGAATCTTGGGATACATTCATCATATGGCCGGTCTCCACCACCACCCCAACCCCCGTCCTCAAACCCCCTAAGCTCACCCCCCACCACCAGCACCACTCTCTCTAGCCGCCTCTGGCCGCAGATCAAAGACACACCAGTCCAAATCAACTCTCAATCCACGGCAGAAAGCCACTCTTCATGTTCTCTGTCTCCGGATCTTAACATGACTGAACAAATAACCATTACTTTCAAAACTTTTCCCCATTTTTCTTTTTTTCCCTTCTTCCCCTCAGAGATATCTGCAGTGTGCAGCAACAGCAGATAGGGAGGGAGAGAGAGAGAGAGAGAGAGAGAGATGGAGAGAATGTCTCTTTCTGTAACTGAACACACAATCACATTTTTAATTTACCATTTCGAATTTCCTGGAAGAAGTTACAAGGGGGATTTTTCGTGTGTGCATGCTTGCATGTGAGTGTGTGTGTGTGTGTGTGTGTGTGTGTGTGTGTGTGTGTGTGTGTGTGTGTGTGTATGTGTGCGTGTGTTTGTATTTCAGCCAATAACAAACTCTTTTCCTCAAGAACCATAGAGCACAATCAGCTCTGTATGTAAATAAATACTCCTGACTGTTCATTTTGTGGTGTTTTGACAGAGCGCTGTGTCTTTCACATGTTTATACCACTACCACTCCAAGTAAACACACATTAATACATTTTTCTCCATCAATACAACATCTATTTAACAGTTACAAGCAGTGTACACTATCAGTCACAAGTACTGTAAACTTGATCATAAATCTATAGAGGCAGGCCGTACCAGTGAAACAGTAGATTTGGAGCAAGGGGAGGGTAGGGGTGGGAGGGTGGGGGTCGTAAGTTGCTCCATTGTACTCGGCAGGGTCGCAGCTGGACTCTGCGTCTGTCGCGAGGGCACTGATCAAATGACACCACTGCCAACACGCTTCATAATATTGACACGTTCGCAGCATGTAGCTTATTACACAAGTGGTCATTGTGATGATGATATATGTTTAACATGTGCCAGTGAGCTGCCAGAGACCAGACCAAGTGAATTCAGACGGGGAGAGAGAGAGACCCAAGATGCAGAAGCCTGGCACCAGACAACAGACACAGGCACAGGAATTGTTCAGTGTAAAGAGAGAAGTTGAGAGAAAATGTGTGATATGTAGGACTTATGTTCACTCTACTTCATAGTAGAAATGTTTGAGTTGTTTGTCTATGTTTTTAACACTTGTTGGATCTTTAGAACGAATCTTTTTTTGTGTGTGTGTCTGTCTGTGTGGGCATGTGTATCTGTCTGTCTGTATGTGTGTTTGATAGAGTGTGTCTGTGTCTGTCTGTCTGTCTGTGTGTTTGATAGAGAGTGTGTGTGGGTGTGTGCCTGTCTGTCTGTCTCTATGTTTGATAGAGTGTGTGTATATGTGTCTGTCTGTGTGTTTGACAGGGTGTGTGGGAGTGTGTTCTCAGACAGGCATGTCTGACCTTTCCACAATGGCCACATCCTGGACCTTCGGCGGGACTGGGGCGCGTGCTTCAGGCACTTTACAGTAATCACGTAGCTAACGTTACATTGCCTGCTCTCTTATATGGAGTTTCTGTCTCTCTCTTTCTCTCTGTCTCTCTCTCTTTGTCTGTTTGTCTCTCTAAAATATATGCATCCATCAAACTCCATCCACACTCCCACATACAGACATCCCCACATATAAGCCTAACTGCCCCCACACTGAGAGGAATCAGCTATATACGGCTCATTTATAAGTCTTCACGGCTTGATGGGCAATAGGATAACATGGATGCAAAAATAAATGCACTGCCATTACATGCCTGGAAGTATGAAGGGAGATTTGATATGTGTGTGCATACGTGCGTATGTGTGTGTGTGTTTGTATGTATGTGTGTGTAAAAATATGTATGTATGTGAAAAAATGTAAACAATATGTGTGTGCGTGTGTGTTTGGGAAAGGGATTTTGGGGTGGGAGGGTGGAGGTGTGTGTGTGTGTATGTACGTGTGTGTGTGTGTTTGGGGAGGGGGCAGCTAATTTGGCACTGGGTTGTACCCCGTGCTCAGCTGACCTGGCATGGAGCTGGCATGACAGAATGTGACAGAGGATCTGGAGGCAAGGGAACCGGGGAATCCCACAACAATAATGCGGCCGGTGAGGGCTTAGGCCCCCAGATTAAATCAGCCATCACGCACCTGCCAATAGAAAATTACACAACTGCTATCAATGGCCGCCCCCTGACCGTTAGTGGCGCGCTCCAAGCCCTTTGGCTGGCAACTAAACCAGGAAGGAAAAGGGTCTTGTGTGAGGTTGTGTGTATGTGTGTTTGTGTGTGACAGGAGCCTGTATATATTTCCTAGGTGCTGTTGCTGCTGTGCTTGTGCCACATATTTTGTCACTATTCAGGCCATTTATTACAATCTACCATTGAAAAGAAGATATATTTGAGAGAACTCTCTATAAATATACCCTGGACTTTGGTTGATTTGTATCAATTATATGTATATGCATTATATTACACTGCTGTAAAAAACACTGATTTGGACTTGTTCTCATAATTTTCTTGTGAGTAATGGACCTTATGCAGGGAAGGCTCTTTAGCCAGTGTTTTATTTCCGGTGAGTTAGCTCTTTTGTAACGTCATCTTCTGTTATATTCTGCTCCTTACATGTTACGATACTGAATATCTTGTTTGACCAATAATAAAAAAAATTAACATACGCCCAAATGCACACAAAGATAGTTTTTGTGAAAATGGATACCTTTTTTTAATCGTTTTGCCCTTGCTTCCACATGAACACAGCGTTTTAGGTGACCAAAAACAATATATTTTTTTAAAACAGTTCCAGGATGGGTTTTTTGAAAACCCCGTTTTGCCCTTGCCGTGTAAACAGCAAAAACAGCGTTTTTGATGATGACATAGCCCACCCAGTACCTCTGATTCTTAAACCCAGCTGCACTCGACCTGACACTCATTATAGTATTGCCTGGTAATACTAGTTTTCATACATTAAGATACACTAAGATTACACTCAGTAAACATCACAAACTGCTCCTGCACCGCACCAATAGCTTATTATGACTTTGTGAACAATGTTTTTCCTTTGTGTTTTCCTGATGCATTCTACTGTCAGTGACTGATGCTAGTCAGAGGTTATTAGGGCAGTGTTGTTTTAGCTTATATTAATTTGTGCGTATTGCCGGTGTCATTCATTTCTCACATGTCACAACATAAATAAATGCATTCAGTGAAGTCAGAAATGAGCCTGTCTATAGGTCGCTTAGAAATCATGTAAGGCCTACATTAGATGTGCACTCAATGCGAATGAACAATTTGATGCAGGCAAAAAAGTATTGACAGTTAGTAACGAAGGTAAATGCCGTTATAGCAATATTACAAATGTGATGACAGAATAGCCTACAACTTGGGAAATAACATTTTGTATGCAGTTGCAGTGTTAGCCTACAGCTAATCGCGGACTAAAGAAAATGATTTGCATCTCTGTTCACCAAATAAAGGACTGGCCTGCACCCTTCACAAACCATAAAAATGAACTTTATTCATTTTACAGTTGAATTGAAAACTGAATTGTCCTCAGGAATGCTTAACTCACGCGACTGCATCGGAGAATGCATAGACTGTATAAAATAGATAATTCTATATTCTATAACAAAGAATTTGTGAGAAACCTCTGCACCACCACGGCGCCATCTACTTGCCTGGCATATGCACTACAGCGTTTTCGCTCGTTTTCACCTCTTCATGCTGACGCAAGATTTTTTTACCAGTTGTTTTCGTGTAGACATGGCCTCACTAGTTGCAACACCCAACCGGGTCCATGTTGACACTAATTACATTAACAATAGCGGCGGCTACACCTGGCTACACCTGGCTCCACCGGACATAAATGAGCTGGCTTAAGTGTGTTCCGTGCATATGGTCAATTCATGAGTATGATAATGTGGAGCAAGCTGTCTTCTTGAACCATTGCCTTCTATGATGCTCTTCTGCTGTTTTTCCAGGCAGAATAGAAACAAAACAGCATCACCCGAAACCCTCATGAACGCCCACCCTGGACCCCAGAGCCCTGAAAACCTGTCCGACCATCCATCTCCTCTGAACCCCTATCCCCAACTACCACCTCCATCACCCCAGAAAACAGCCACAAAAAAACAAGGTTTATTGCAATTTCCTCACAGTGATTGTAATGACGGTTTGTGTCGTATTGCAGCAATCAGACCCACGCACGAGGCTTGGATGGTAAACGCTGCGGTGTCATGATGGAGCAGTTTGCGGCGCTGTGAGTTTAACCAGAGCCCCGGGGCCCAGCTTTGAGAAGGCCCCTGTGTTAACTAGGCCCAATCAAAGCCATGGCTCGTCAGACCCCTACCTTGTTTGCTGGTCTGACAGGCAAGGACCTATTGTTTAAACACAGATACGTGGGATACGCGGGAAGCCATCGATGGACGTAAATGTTCTTTTTTGCTTGTTCTGCGTCGGCTTTTGGCTTCAGGCGCCCATTACAGCACATAAACGCTGCACGGTCTAGCCGCCCGACATCAGTCAAGTCCGAGCGTGAAACATCTGTGTGATTTCTTCGTTTGTCTTTTTAGGCCCTTCCTCCATATTGGTCCAGACGCGAATTTGGACTTGTCTCATGTGATGTTGGCCGCATCCACAGTGAGCGAGTGGGTTTTTACAGTGCACGTCCGAGAGGTCGGGGATTTATGTGCGAGTTCATGTTACCCAGGGGCTGCCAGGCGTTTAGTGTCAGAAGGAGATTTGATATTATCATTTCAAACCACCCCATGCTGTGGGACAACTATAGAAAATTCACAGTTTGTCAAGGTTAAATGTAAAATATTTGAATATCCATATCAGTTTAAATTCTGGAAGAATGTCGATGGTTTTCTACTTTGTCCTTCTCTTTTTTATTGGCCAACAGAACTTTAAGACCTATGGCCCACAGTCTGCTGATTTTTCATCTGCACTTCCTCTTACTGACCTCTTTATTTGAGTGAGTTGTGTGTGTGTGTTTCTGTATCTACGGTAACAGTATCTAATAGTATTTATGTGTGAAGGTGTGTTTGTCTTTTCAGTGTGTGTGAGCCTGAGTGTTTGAAAGTTTGAAAGTATTCCATGACATTGTCTCTCCCTCGTGCAATTTGGTATTTGTGTGGCTATGTGTGTGTGTGTGAGTTTTTGTGTTTGTACGCATCTGTATATTTGAATGCCGTATTCCATCACACTGTCTCGGCCTAGTGATCTTCGCTCTTCAGTGATGGCAAAGCGACGTCTGAAGCTCCGGGGCTTTTCTGTTGATATGCGCCGATGACTCCTGCTATATTTACATGTTTATGTTCATAATTTCCATCTGTTGTTTCTGGAACAATCAGTAGTGCGCCGAAATGAAACAAAAGAGGATTCCTATAAGTCGCGCTCAACTTGGGTTTCATGATTGAACAGGCTGGTCCTGATTATCCACAGCTCGAGAAGGCAGGCAGGCAGGCGGGGAGGGAGGGAGGGATGGAGGGAGGGAGGGAGGAGGAGGAGGAGAAGGAGAAGAAGGAGGGAGAAAAAATGTTTTGCTTTTCTTCAAGGCCGTGTTGGTGCTCCGTGGGACCAACTGGATCTGTGTTACCCCTTTAAAGTGCCCTGTTTTTCCCTGTCAGTGGGCTATTTTCACTGTGGTTCGCTCAGCATGTGCAGATTATGCTGCCCCCACACACACCACACCACACACACACACACACACACACACACACAAAGCTCTCCACCCCTCACCCCCATCGGGTGCCTACACCCCCAGCTAAGCGCGGCTCAAATCTAATATTCAGCCACGGTGGAGATGTTGATGCACGCCTGTTGCACACCAAGCTCTGCGCTGTCACTGCTGAGAGCAGCAAGAGGAGGGTCTGGATGCTTTTAGGCCATCTGTGCTCGGCACAGACAAACCCCGCCATTGTGTTTTAGGATGTTGTGCTCTCCCGCACAGGGACACACCCGATGAAATTGATTTTGTGAATCAGACACAAAGAGAGACGGCCTCAGCTGAAATCTATATGTTTTCTGTTTTTTTTTGTTGTTTTTTTTTGTTTTGTTTTTCTCCAAATGCCCTCCAGGCTTGTCACTGGTCTCTGTGCTGGTCTCAGTGTGCTGTTTGCTTAAATAGATTACCTCCAATGGCACTGTAAGGTATCAGTCTCAGGGGCTGTAGAAATACATCAATGCAGAAGGCAGTTCTTTTTAAGGCAATGTCAAGGTCCCCTTACATACACATGTGCAACACACAAACACACACACACACTTACAAAGACATATCCATGTGCAATCACTCACTCTCACACACACACACACACACTCACACACACACCCAACCAACACACAAACATACATCCTCCGTAACCCTAAAGCATGTGTTTTTCTCAGACGTTCAGGCCGCTCTTTTGAGGCCCCAAGTCTCTCTCTCGTGCCCCAAAACGGGGTGATATTGATGGCCTTACAGAGAAGAAAGAGCAAGGGAGGGAGGGAGGGAGGGAGGGAGTGCCTGCAGGATGAAAGGTTGGCGATGGTCTCTAAAGATGGCCGTAACAGCCCGTGTCCCACCAGGCTGGCCAGTGACTCAGGGGCAGAGAGAGGGAGGGAGAGGGCCGAGGACCAGGCCCGTCTTAGGTTTCCCCTCCGGCCGGAAGCGAGCAGTTTCCCCTGGCGAGAAGCTTTTCCTGAAAAATAAAGAAATCGTTACAAAGATGACAGCTCCTCGACCGAGGGGGGGGTGTGGAGGAGGTGGGGGGAAGCAGAGCCCTGGGGAGAGCGGCTCAGGGAGCTGCCACCGCCGATTAGGGAGCACCGGGCCAGTCCAGCACCACCACCTCCAGAGGGTAAACAAGCCAAACCAAACCAGGAGGAGAGGGGTGCAGGCGGGGGAGCGGGAGCAGGGGGGTCTGAAGCCAAAATGATTAGCTTGAATCATGGGGTAGCAGTGACCCCACAGCGCACACACACACACACACACACACACACACACACACATACACACATACTATACACACTCATACACACACACAATGATCAATCATGCACACAAACATACATTTTCCTGACCCCCTCTTATCATTCCAACAAATCAATTTACAGCCCCCCCCCCCCCTCAACACACACACACCACCCCCATTGCAATATGAGTATGCAGTATGTTGTATGGCTATACATACTGAAGTAGAAACACATAAACCCATAGAACTGGAAAGAGTACAGTAGAGATCTCCACAACATGTTAATGATTTAGCTTTGTTAACATTGTTTTTGTACATCATTGTTAAAGCATTATTGCTGACAATTATTCTATTATAAAGTAAATAGTTATTAATGATTATATATGTAACCTTCATTATTAAAAAGTCTTACTATAATAAGTGTCTCAAGCAAAATAGCTTTGGATACATAAGAACATTTCTTACCTCCATACCGTTCCATCTAATACCATACATGTCCCCTTGCCCCCCCGATTGCCTGCTAGACAACAGTTACCCATAGATCCATTGGACTAAAAGCACATTAAGTCAGCTCTTCTCCCAAACCATCAGTGCCTGACCTTAGTTCTGATGATTACCACAGGGGCCTAGACTGGATCTTCCAAACCTGATCCCTGAACATACTCTCTGGGCTCGCCTTGTCTGTTCAAATACCCTTCCGCCAGTGATGAATTGTGGGTGCCCTACTGGGGGAAGGAAGAGCCAAAGTTATGTTTTTAATGGTTTTGAAATTGATCCCCTTTAATCAAATAGGTGTATTGTTTCAGTGTTTGGTTATGATGTCTGCAGGCTTAGGAAGAGAGGAGTTGGATATGGGCAGTTTCTCCACTCAAATCCACCACGATCACTCATCTGCCCTAAAGCCCGCAGCTGGAGCACTCGCTCCCTCATGCAGGCAGTGAGACAGTCACACACACACATACACACACACACACACACACACACACACACACACACGGATAAAACTAAAAGCACACAAAGATCAAAACAATCAGATACATTCATAGACACACACACAGAGATGTGCATACACATGTGTAGAAAAAAAAACTCACATGTATTAACACACACACACACACACACACACACACACACACACACACACACACACACACACACACACACACACACACACACACACACACTGACTGTCCATACACATTTTCAAGTGATGTCAGCATGCAGGTAGAGTAGAGTAGCACGCAGTGATGTGCTGATGTCAAAGGAGGCTGGCAATCATTGATAAAATTTATTTAAAGTAACTTGACTTGACTTGACAAGTAAAGAGAGATAAATGAATGACAGATAAAGAGAGAATCAGACAGAATGATAAAGAAGGGAGAAAGAGACAAAGAGTGAGAGAAAGAAAATACAGGATTAGTAGAGGGATGGATGGTTGGTTGGATAGACAGACGAATGATAAAAGAGACTCCTCCCGGTCCCAGGTGTTGAGCTGCGGTTGCAGTGTGATTAAGTGTGAGAGGAATTCACACCTGCCCTACACTCACCACGGAGGGTGAATGAATGTGTGTGTGCAAGGAGTGTGTGTGTGTGTGTGTGTGCGATGAGTACGTCTGTGCGTGTGTGTGGGTGTAACAGGTCTGTATGTGTGTGTGGTTGATCTGTGTGTTTGAGGTACATGCGTCTGTGGGTTTGAGATGTGATGTGTGAAATGTGTCTTTGTGTGTGTATGTTGGTGCATGAGTGCGAAATGTGCGTTTATGTGTGTGTGAGACAGACCAGCCACTGATAAAAGCCAGACGGGTTCTCACCCATGTGGGGCTGCTGCAGTCTGCCTGGAGGTCAGTGGCCTGCTAACCACTCCCATGTGCAGCAGCACTCAGTCATCACTGTCCATTAGCCACCACACAGCTCTGCTAGCCACACAGCTTTCTGCTAGCCACATACCTCTCCGCTATCTCAGCTCTCTGCTATCCCAGGCAGATCTCTGCTAACCACAAAGCTCTCCGCTATCTCACATAGCTCTCCGCTATCTCACACAGCTCTCCGCTATCTCACACAGCTCTCTCCTAGCCACACAGCTCTCCGCTATCTCACATAGCTCTCTGCTATCTCACACAGCTCTCCGCTATCTCACATAGCTCTCCGCTATCACACACAGCTCTCCGCTATCTCACATAGCTCTCCGCTATCTCACACAGCTCTCTCCTAGCCACATAGCTCTCCGCTATCTCACACAGCTCTCTGCTATCTTACACAGCTCTCCGCTATCTCACATAGCTCTCCGCTATCTCACACAGCTCTCTCCTAGCCACATAGCTGACAGCTCTGTACTTGCAACCAGTGACGCCTGCAGGTGTACTGTGCATATCATCAGGCTGCTCAGTTACGAGTAGAAAGAGAATTTCCCCTGTGTGTATATTCACTTCAAGTTGGCTTATCAAACCTTCCCAAATCTTCACTGCACTAGCCCATTAACTACATGACTAGGTAATTTATATTTTTCTGTAAACAAAAAAATCAACTTCATGCAGCAGAATACACTACTTGGAATACACACATTTTGTTTGCGCAGGAGAACGAATGAGAGTGCACCATGAACACAACAATTACAAATCTTGTTGCTGGTTACTAGCAAACAATGTTGAGCTAATTCATTATATGGATATAAAAAGTTTTTTGTAAACAACAAAAACAGAAAGGATGGAGCCAACAAAGCTAGAGGAATTATTTCAGATGGGCAAGAACAAGGTAAATGGGTATGCTTGTCAAAACATTATCATTAGAGGAGCTGGATTACCATGCTGAATGAAGCACAATACTTTACTGATGTTAAAGCACAGATACAGGGCCGTGACACAAGATCCTGGGCCCTATGCATAGGCAGTCCTGATGAGCCCCCAGGTCCCCCCCTCATGCATATATTCCAGACTTTTCAAGGGCCCTCTCCCCCCTTGGGGCCTTGGTATCAGTCCCATTTTTACCCCAGTCCGACGCCCCTGCACACATATACACAACGGTAAATTAAAACTGAACTAAAGGTAAATTTAGCCTTTTAAGCGCTGTATAAAATTGACCAAATTAATATAGGCTGTTAGGCATGAAAGTACTATATGGGTTACTTTTTAGCTGACCAATACCAGAACTCAACGAATATAATAGCATAACTCTTTCAATGTTTTGTTGCGGGCAGTTCAGTGTTCTGACGTTTGAGGCAGTGGCAAGTTGCACTGTTAGATACACACACACATACACACACACACACACACACACACACACACACACACACACACACAGACACACACACATACACAAATATATGGATGCTCTAGCATCTCTATAAACTTAATCACACACACATACATGCATGCACACACACAGATGCTCTTGTACATACACAGACATGCAGGTGCCCTTACACGCACACACACACACACACACACACACATACACAAAGAGATTCTTTTGCATATACAGTAACACATGCGTACAGGTGCACCTACACAAACACACACATACACACAGACAGACGGAGAAAGAGGTACTCACTCCTTCCCCTAGAGCAAGAGCCTCTCTAGGTTTCATGTCCCACCCAGCATTGTTGTGTGACTGATGAGTGTAACGTTAACTGTCAAAGGGGTGAGGTTACAAAAGCATGGCCTATGGTGTGTGTGTGTGTGTGTGTGTGTGTGTGTGTGTGTGTGTGTGTGTGTGTGTGTGTGTGTGTGTGTGTGTGTGTGTGCACGCGTGCGTGTGTGCGTGCATGCGTGTGTTTAAAGTCTGCTCCCTTTGGTCCTCCTGGTTGTAGAGCTACCCCTGCAGTTGCACACTGATATGGCTGTAGCCCAGTGAGATCGCGTCAGCTGAACGTGCACTACAGAGTCATGTTTGTTTGGCGTTCTCTGCCAAATTTAAATGGCTTAGAAAAACTCTGCTTTTCTGTTTACATACCTCATTTCCATGCTTCATGCTCTCGTGCACGCTCTAGTTTGTGAGCTAGGCTGATTTACAAAAATACAAATGAGACTGACTTTTAACAGCCTACACCAACTGGGGATCGCAGTAAAAAAGTGTACTATCTGTGCCTAGTTATGTCCTACCTGTGTAAACAAGCTTGACTTTGTGTGTTGACCCATTGTCTTTAACCCTACATTCACAATGTCTTTGTGCTCTGGCAAGACTTTCCATGCTCATAACCATTTACAAGCTCCTGATATATTTGTGGTTGTTGCATGTGGACACTGCAAATGTAACAGCGGTGTGCAACTACGCTCAGTAACTCAACTCCACTGCCGTCTACATACCGTGTTTACAGTTGTCACCACAGGCACATTTCACAGGTAACTAACTTTGGGATCTAGGTAAATTTTATTGAATGAAAGTATGCAGCCTAATGGTTTAGAATTCTGCATATATTGTTGGGATTGTGTAATGTCATGACAGCTTCAATTGAGGTAAGACCTGTTTGTAGATTTATAATGATATTAATGATCTATAATTATCTTATAAAAATCACAACATGATTTGATCACCACATAGTAGCACTTGGTCATATTGAGGGGATTTATACAGGTAATAATTTGGTTTTAATTTTATATTTATTTGAATATATTCTTAATTCCACAGACTTGGCAACTGATATAGCAATATTTGAATATTCGAACACTTGAAACATTTGAAACATTACATACACCCTTTCAAATGAGGGTCTCTTAATTTACTAATCATTACTAAAGGTCTCCGTGGAGACTGTTACATGAAGAAAGGGTTAAGTTCCTCTGCCCGTTTGCTTCTGGCTCTTTAATCGATGACACGCAAATGATGATTCGCCTCTGTGTTTCCCCTGACCAGCCTGCCTCTCCGGTCAGGGCAGGGGGCAGCGATACGCGAAGCGCCCGCTTTGCTCGCGGCCCCCTGACACAAGTGGTTCTAATTCGCCCCCACCCCCAAAACTCCCAATCGCCAGCTCCCCCAGCGTGCATCTCCGAGCACCGACTGTAAAATCCATTTGAGACACTAAGCCAATAATGAAGCCGGATTGTGAGGTAACGCAGGTACGCTGACATGCTCCAAAGCTCCAACAATGCTTTCTGGAACCTTCTAAAACTCTGCGAGACATGCGGTCACATCTGGGCCAAATCACTCACATGGTATTATTTATTTGGACCAAGTCTGAGACTCTCGGATAATCTTGACTCGTTCCTCGTTTTTTTCTAATAGCAATTGATATGCACTATTAGAAGGAATCCACTGTGTAGTTTGTGCTTACATGAAAGTGGCCCATGTTTACAGGCATTTAAGTGATTGGACTTTGGAAGGCAATGTCATCACCAGCTCTGGCGCACCTACAAAGAGGGGATCGGCGAGTCTTAACGAAGAGTAGGAATTAGATGTACATAAACGCATCAGTGACCGCTGAAAACACCAAAATGGGGAGAGAAGAGTGGAGGCCAGATATTCTGACCAGGACTTTCCCCTGAGTGGAATGTTTTCATCTTGTTCTCAAATGAATTGCTCAAAAAAAAAGAGGGGGGAAAAAGTTCTTTGGAATAGGGTTCGGTTCCAAAATGCAAAGTGCAGAACAAAGGCAATATGAAAGGGCTGATAAGCAGCTCTGGTTCTGTGACAGACGAGAGATTTAAACATGTTTTCCCGCAAGAATTTACCATCATAGGTCCATTGTCTGTTCACCAACCTCTGATTCTTGGTCCTTTTATGAATTAGCATAATAATAGTAATAACATCCTCAATGGCATGCCATATTCATCTTTACCATGATGCGTTTATATAACCCAAATGGCAGCTGTTTTAAGTCTGTAATTTAAACAGTGTGGGTGATCTGCTCATAATTATACCCCCAAATAAATCTAAAAACATTTTTTTTTAAATGCGAAATCTGGAAATCTCTTTCCCCTTGCTATTTGTCACGCTATACAGTCATCACTGGAACAGTACACAATAAAAAAAAAACCTCCTCATCAGCTTTTGTTTGCATGAGGGCTGTCCCCTGCAGACTTCTTTTCATACCATGCCCTGAAACGTTTTTCATAAATATTTTTGCAAATCGATCAGCCTGTCAGGCGTGTAAAAAGGCTTGGAGAAAAGACCCCGTCGACAACAAAGATGCAGGGAGGTGAGGGTGTGATGAGGGTGGTGGGTGGAGGTATGGAGAGTGTGTGTGTGTGTGTGTGTGTGTGTGTGTGTGTGTGTGTGTGTGTGTTGAGGTGGGGTGTTGGAGGCATTGTTGCTGTCAGAACACAATAAGAGGTGTGAAAGAAGCAGTTCGCTGGGAAAGGCCCCCAAGGAGAAGGGTGGAGGCACGCATGCAAAAAAAGAAAGGAAAAACAAGTCAGCGTGACATTTGGAGCATCGCTGTTGTTGTCCAACCGAGGGCCATCAGCAGGAGAACCAGGCAGGCTATCAGTAACAGACGCCCACAGGGTGTAGGACGCTCTAAAAAAATGTCCTGCACCCGAATAGGGACGACACGCAGTCTTTAACATGGAGCCTGTGACCTTTGCAACTCAATGAGGTCTCACTGAGAGAGGTCTCGCCATGCCACTCTGCCTCATGACAAACAACTGTGGATCAGGAGGAATTATCCACAATCAGTTGTCCCAGAGACAGCAGTGCTGTATGCGTTATGTATGGATATTATGTACACACAATCTATTTTTTTTATTTTTTTAGAAAATAAGACTTTGCACCCTTGACAATATACCCAAAGTCTAGTTACTGCTTTACATACTTTACATGCTGTACATGAATTTACAAAAGTATGGTAGTTACTTAAATTAATCGAGAGCAAATGTTTCTTTTCTTTAATTACCCTGAATCACAGCAGGTCTGGCAGCTATTGTTGAGTGCACTGCATTCTGTTAGGTTCCATCATGATCCGTTGCTCTGCTGGACACCTGGGTTGCTATGGTCCCTTCTCTGGCCTAAATTCTCATGGCAACTGTGTTTACATCCAGTGCAGTCAACTTTGCCCTCGCCGAGTCCCTCCCAAATGGCTTCTCTTTAGCCTCTACAAGGTGGTCAGGATGCTAACGCAAATGCCTGGAGGACTTGATCCACAAAGCGTAATATTCCTTAATGGAAAAGGCCATAATTAAAGCACTGAGACGTCCAAACCATCAAAAGTCATTAAACAAAAAGCACAAGAAAAAAGCAGAGGATATACATTCCATATGGTCCCAAAGTCAAACATCTGCCATGATTAACAGGTTGGGAGTATGGATGCATTTAGAAAAAAAAGAGGAAAATGTAAAGAAAAAATCAGCAAGACCACCTCTGTCATTTCAGATTTCATACTGCCTAAGTGAGTTGCAAGCCTCCCAGGCAATATTTCAAAGCTGCACTTTCGGCTTGAAACAAAAACAAATATTTATCTAAGTTTATTGTGTTTTAATATGCTGTCCCATGGAGTCGTATGTTTTAATTTACATAACAAAAACTGGTTCTGCCGTATGGGAATAGTGGCTTTTTGTTTGTCATTGCATAGTTCATATTTAAATTACAGACCGTTGTAATTTTTCCCAGACACAAAGTGATTGATTCTTCCTTCTGCAGAGAAGCTGCATATATGTAACGTCTGTCATGGAAAAACGTCCAATCCTATATCCACTGATGAGCTGTTTTTCATTAGCACAAATAATCATCTGAAGCCAAATGGCGCTGGTTTTGGTGATTGTGCTGCACGCTCTCTGCCATCTTAAGCATACGTGTGACCTGATCCATGGCCCCTGCTGCAGGAGGGGATTCTTAGCCCTGTGGCACTTAGTCCCAGGAGTCTAGTGGTGCTGATGGTTTGGCTCAACATAGACCTCTGACCACCAATAAACTGCCACAGCGACTCAAGCCCACAATGGAGATGGCTTTGATTGGCAGCTGACCTGACCTATAATGAGAAAAGGAGCTGATTATGGAACTGCTGGAAATTTCTTTTGGGGGGCACTATAATTAGGGCTTGAGGTCTGGGAGCAGGTACAGGGCAACAGAGGCCAGAAGAACACCCCCCATCCCACTCCGACCGCACACACACACACACACACACACCAGAAGCTCCCCCACCCCAAAAACAGCACAGGCCGAATTTGTGACTGTCACTCACTTTGAGTTGTTACAGTATGTCACTAGCCGGTGCCCCCCACTTACACTCCTCCACCACCAACCCCCCTCGAGCTGCTAAAATTGAATCTCAAGTTGTGTCCTATTTTGGTTTGAGAACAGGTGATCTGCTTGGCAAGGCATGTCCCCTTCCCAGCACCACTACCACCACTTCCACCCCACCATAACCCCCCAGCTTTCCTTCTCTCCAGAGGCGGTTTACGAATGTGGTGGCAATATGCTTTTCCTAGAAAAGGGGCGAGGAGCCGGGCCATGCGCTGATCGTGCCCGCTGTTCAACTTGGTCAAGCGGAACATCACGGCTGGGACTGGGCGATGTTTTTTTTTCCTTCGTTTTTCTTTTTTGTGCACTAAACAAAAATGACATGTTTTCCTGTGCCCCGCTTCGTTTGATAGCCAGACATTTGTCTTTGCTTTGTTTCGCGGCAGTGAGTCATTCATTTTTTTGAACTGGGCACAGAGAGCTGCTCGGTAATTAGGCTGAAGTTTGTTTAATATACAGTCGCGTTGCGTGGAGCTGGATGAATGCGAAAGCTGACGGTCGCGGGTGAATGGTGTTGTTGAAAAACGCATGGCTGACTCAAAAATATCCAGTCAAATTAGGCAAATCCTCACACTCCCACCCCTGTGCATTTCGACAGAGAGAAGTACATGTAACATCTCACTGACAGAAGACGTTGGTGTACTTAGGAAATGTGTCGATTTTAAAATAAATGTGGTGTTTTAAAGGGGACCTGCTTCAATAGGACTGAATCTTGATTGACCAGAAGAACACCTGCATGGCCACTCCCATCCTGCTGTGAAAATCTCATTTCCATCGGTGGCGATTATTATTCAAATGCGTCTGAACAAACACTGGGGCCTTTCCCAGTTCAGCTTGCTCCTTGATTTGGGTAATTTCTCCATGGAGCCAGAAATAACAAACAAAATAGAAAATCGTAGGGGGAAGAATGGCAGAATGCAAAATTTGACGTGCCTAAAAAAAATGGCTCATGATTAAAATGCAAAATACATGGCGTCGTCAGTCAAATTTGAGACAGTTAAAGCTTATTATACGTACATCTTTAACATAGGTGCCCATGTTATTTTCCCCTTACCACATATTCTTGGCAACCACAAACAAAAATACTTTCCTCTTCAGTCATGGAAGCTGGCCTAAACAAAAAATAATAATAGAGGGTTCCTGTCAGAGAATATTGTTGTTATTACCTTGGCAAGATGTCCTAACTTTAAATACTTTCCTATAATTTAGACAATTATTTGTATTTGGCTATTTGTGTGATTATGAGCAGGCAATTGATATGTACAGGGCAATTTTCATCTCTATACGAGCAGCTTAGATTTAAATAAGAACATGTTTTACTATGAAGTCGGTACTTGGGAGAGTCTACAATTACTGCTGAAAGAGCACAGGGAGGAACAAGTGCTCCGCCATCGTTACCAGCCCCGCAACCACCGCCATCCTCGGCCTGTGTGACCGGGGCCTGCACTGGACAGCTGCATTATGGGATTGCCCACACACACAAACACACACACACACACAGAGACTCAAGCACACATCCCGCGGGCAACCACCCGAGGTGAATGTTCACATGACCTCCATGTGGGCAGGGGAGGTATGGAGGGCATTTCCGAGTCCCGCATTTGTCGCAGTTGTCATTCGGCGATGTTATTTCAGATCAGCGTTGTACGTTTATATGCTTCTCACATAAATGCCATTCATTCATAACTCAGCGACTGCAAAAGCACTACACCCATATTGTACTTCAATGGTGGCTGCGGAAAAAATGTTCTCTCGGCCTTGCTGGTTAAATCATATAACATCCAACATCCAGTGTCATAAATGTCCCGCATATTACTGTGACATAGGTATCAATATCTTTACCACATATGTTACGAGGACTCATTCTCTTTGAGCAGCATTTAACAAAAGTGTTTGTGGCTTTGTTGAGCTGTGAGAGACAGAGGAGGGGAGAGAGAGAGAGAGAGAGTGAGAGAGAGAGAGGCACTGAATGGAAACGGCGAGCGTCAGTAGCCCCTGGGCAGCACAAAGCCCTCTCAGACGGCAGTGCCCATGGCCAGTCAGTCATGAAACGCTATAGAAGAGGTTATTGACCCCAAGGTTAACTCATGTCAGGTAAGCCCCAGCAGATAATGGACAAAGAGCATTTCTTTTACAGGTGGAATGACAAGGCATATCCGCAGAGCTCTCGCCTCCTCCCGCACTGACAGATTTTCTAATTCACAGCAGATTCTCATAAAACTGGGTGGCCTAGCCGCCGGACCGCCCCACAGAGGGCCCATTCATTCTGGGTGGGATTGGGTCCGCGCCCAAATTAACCGGGATTAATTTAAAGGACCACTAAAAGAAGGTGGGGGATAAAGGAGGTAGGTTGTGTGTGTGTGTGGGTGGGGGGGGGGCTCTTCAGCACTCAAATAAAAAGAAGATCAATAAATGAAATGTTCAGGTCAAGATGTCAAGTTAGCGCCGATGATCGACGGTCATGTGGAAAAAGATGGGGTTCGCACGGGGCGGAGGAGGGTGGGGTGGTGGTGGTTGGTGGATGGAGGCTTAATTACTTTATTCCTGGGAAGAAGTACTTCCATGCGTCTCTCTTTACATGCTAGAGCTGCTTTGCTGTAAACAGCCTCGTGCCCGAGTAGAGTGCTTATTACTTTTCTCATTTAGTAGGATTGGTTACTTCAGAGCGCCCTCGCCATGGCAACAGCCCGTGTTTCTCGACGTTGTTTGTTTTTCACCTCTAGAATTATTACCCAAATGTTTAATTCTCCCCCCACACCCCCTCTCCCACTGCCCCTACCTCTTTTTGTGGTTGCCTCTTTTTTCCATTAGCATTTTTGAACAATTACATTTGCGGAGATGAGGGCTTTTGCAAATGGCTGCGTCTCGCGCACAGGCTGCGTAATATGTGGTTACGATCCCGGCAATCATTCTCTCCCTGCTTGAAATGCAACAAATTACTCACCCTCAGACGGCCCTCCAGCTTGGCCAGCTCATTTACAGGAGTGTGTGTGTGTGTGTGTGTGTGTGTGTGTGTGTGTGTGTGTGTGTGTGTGTGTGTGTAGGTGCCAGCCCTGAAGGCCTTAATGGCTGAAGAAATAAATCCACTCTGAGGAGGTTTCAGCACGGACACAATACAAGTTTAGCAGGCAAAACTGTCTGAGTCTTGGCCTGGATCTGGCCCAAACTTGGTTTAGAGTTGAACCAGATCCAGCCATACACACATCACAGGATTTGGCCTGCATTTTGACCAGAGGTGGGTGACCCGGCTTCAGAGAGTAAAACTCCACATAATTTGTTCCAGCCATTCAACTAAAGCAGCTGATTCTAATCCAGCACAACTCTTGAGCCAGGTAGATGAGTTAATTAGTGAAATCCCCTGTGTTTGGTGCACAGGTAGAACTTTGTGGTAGGATCTCTTCTTTATGAAGCCGGGGTATACACCTCTGATTTGGACTTGAATTGCCCCAAAATCTCGGTTTATCTCGGTTCTGACCCAGTTCTGGCTTGGATCCATCCATACCTGTGTGACACTTGTGTTGGCAGTTCCAGAGTCTACTGCCATCAAGTAACCTTAAACCTGAAGCCACGTCATGTGTCATTACATGATCAATTATCCAGTAGAGAGAGAGATGCCTCTTGGTCATTAATAGTATCATGAATAGGTAAACAGGTCACATCCTGAGATGACAACAGGTCAGTGGAAAAAGGAGCTCTTAAAACTGGCCAAGTCATCCTAACCAGATCCTTCAAGAGTCTGTTGTGTTATCTAAAAAATAACATGTCTCGTACTTTTTAAATGTTACATTCTGTCTGTTTCAGAGGAATTGCCTTTCTTTCAGACATTCTTTATTTTTCTTTTCTCCACTGCACACTACTGTATACTCTAACTTAGTACATATCTATTTAAAAGAATGAGAAAATACTGAATGTGATTCATTCTGAATTCCAAAGCCTTTCAAAACAACAATAATACAACAACAGTCTCCTCACTGCCTTTTCACCTTAACATCAATAGCCACCTCATTAACAAACACGGGTACAGACACAAGGGCCCTCATATGTCTGTTATGAAATTAAACAGTCAATGTCACCAGAGAGGGCCGACGTTACAAATATTCCAACAATAACAACCAAAAAAAACCTTCCTAGATTATCATCAGTGTTTATGCTGGCCGCTCTTAATCTGGGCCACGGGGGACATACCTGTACGGTGTCAAACCCATAGGTAGGGTTACCTGCCCCTCGGCCCCTGCTACAATGGGGCAAAATCAAACCTGATCCGCCACATCCAGCAGGACTCTGGGTCCAGTCCAGAGGGGAGGGGAGGGGGCTGGCATTTCCGCCAGCTCAATGGCCTGGCAGTGCCACGGCTTAGACCTTCCCTCTCTCTCCTTCTCTCTGTACCCCAGAATGCCTCACCCTCTCTTAGTGCCTCACCCTCTCTTAGTGCCTCACCCTCTCTTAATGCCTCACCCTCTC
>NC_063204.1:21240256-21317270 GCF_017589495.1 Alosa alosa
TTTGAACACATCAATCTAATCTACAGTATTTTTTATAAATACAGATTTTATAAATACAGATTACAATATGCTCAATGTTTCTGTCTTGAAATCTTTTACGATATATGCATGCGCATACCTGTGCAATATACGCGTGCATACCTGTACAAAACGGATAGCTACATGACACTCAGCACAGCTGCAAAAATATATATAGTTTTCTCAAATTGCGGCGTCCACTGCAAGGGATGAGTAATAATTTGACTGATGGCATTTCACTGCGCTAGGCCACAGATTTGCCTGCAAACAATTTATTAGGCTGTCTGCCAGTGGTGACTCATAAGGGAAGCCAAGGTCAACACTTTTATATTATTTAAATGACAATAATGACACAGTAATTTTGTTTTAAATTATTAATATCTTAAGAAATACTACACATTTGATGACGTTTAACTCATTTGTAAATGGTGCACTGTCACTTTGTAATTGTATTGTAATTGTAATGTGTGCTACTGTCCACACGTTCTCATCTTTTTTTACCAGCTCCATTCTGTGGCTAGTCACAAACTCTAACATTGTTTGTGCCACATGTATAGCACAATATTAACAATGATAAGCATGATATTAAGTTGGCACAAACAGCTTTCATTCCTTTGGAAATAGAAGCATGTAATGACATGATGCTTGCTAGACATTTTCTGTTTGCAATTAAAAGTGAAATATGAGCCTGATAGCCAGTAGACACTAGCTGAGTGGAATGAGGCATATCATGTGCTTCATGTAAACTAATTATTGAAGACTTCAAGACTCACCAGTTCCATTACACAAAGGCAAAGACAACTCTTCATATTCTTGTCCATTTTCCAAATCACAGTGAGTGCAGTCTATATCAAAGTGCCCTGGCTCTCAACAGGGACGTCACTAGGGTTATAATGCATGGAGCGCACCAAAAAAAAAACCTTTAAAGGGATTCAGTTAATTGGTAGCTACCCTTTGAGGCCTAGGCTATTGTCAGTGCAATTTTACTATTATGCTCATTGGGCCAAGACAGTATAGGTTAGATGTATGATGTGTAGTAATAATATATACTACCCCCCCTCCTACTTGTTACAAAGTGGGAAATGGTATGCTAAATGGTTACATAACTGACAGAGAAAGGGAGTGCAAATGTGAGATGTTTGCAGTTAAGAGAAGTGAAACCTGACTAAAAGAGAACACTGACTAGACTTGTACTCTACTAGAGAGTACTACTATACTCTCTTGAGTCATCACTGTCTGGATGTGAATGTTGCAGAATACCATCAAATTTTAAGAGCAGATATACAGATTGAGAAATGATGCACTGCCTTCTCTCTCCACCCTTCCTCTCCTGTAGCATTTGATCATTTGATCAGTGTTTTGTTGAAAGGGTAGTGCTTAACTAGCTACTACAAACTACTGTTAACTTATGTAATCATTCATCATTCAACAATCAAACAATCATCAAACAATATTCAAACCTAAGCAATTGCACCCTAGACTAAGCTATGAACCTTTTTAACCAGATAAGTCATACATTAGTCCTTTGAGGATAGGCTATATTCAGTGCAATTTTACTATTAGCTCTGTGGTCATTGTAAGGGCTATTATGCTAGGATATCGTTTTCAAGACAGTGGCTTCCTATATCTGTGAAAGTATGATGTGATCATACTTGCATGTTATGTCAGCCAAAATACTTTGTGTCTCATGATTGTTACATTCATGTCACCTGAAACATGATGGTAGACATAGCTATCTATTCAAAAGCACAGTTGGTGCTTGTGGATGCCATGATCAACTTTTGATTCTTTGATATGGAAACCAAGTTAATTATTTTGGGCTATAACATAAGAATTTCAGCTCAAAGTTGGATACCATGTAGAAATGTGCTGCAATTTCAAAACTCAGGAACGGCTTACTGTAGGTCATGCTGAATTTTATCAAGTCGAGTCTAAAGTCATTAAAATCATGACTCGAGTCTGACTCGAGTCCAAGTCATGTGACTCGAGTCCACATGTCTGATTCACAGTTATTATTATTATTATTATTATTTTGTCTTAGCCAAACCGGGTAGCAAGTTCCTATGAGCCGCTCTCAGACAGCCAGGTGGCAGAGATTCAGGATCAGGTGCAGAGGTTTCTGGACGGCAGTCTGGAGGAGATCAGCGTAAGAACCAAACTAAATCTTGCTGAACATCAATCCAGAGGCTATAACTTAAATAATAGATATGTTGTTTATATATCATTTTTCTCTCTCTCATTTAATAGATTGTGAACATCAGACAGGTTAAAGAAGCGTTTAAACAATTCAAATTGGCTGTTCAGTGAGTATATACTTTCTGTTGTCATTGTGGCAAATAGACTATACAGTGCTAGTCTCCTTGCATGCTGAGTTGTATAGCGTCATTCTGTGTTGGGATGCTGAGACCTTTCTTCTTAAACTGCTGCTTGGTTCATTTGGACTGAGCTGCACTCCAACAGCTCTGTGTTTTCAAACAGGCAGCAGGAACAGAAGGTGAGGGACGAGTTGAGCCAGAACTACAGCCTGGTGGAGAAACCTCAGAGCACCCCAGGTGCTGCTGCCGACAAGGCAAGTCCAGAGCGATCAGTTCATTAAGCTATAAAGCTCAGTATTGCCTAGATTTTCATCATGGACTTTACCTGTTAGGCGAGGGGAGCCATGGGAACGATGGGAGAGGTCGAAGGTTGTGGCTTCGGCGTTGGAGTTGCCACATCGTCTCAGAGACACACTGATGCGCATAACACCAGCAAGAACAGAACCAAAAAAGGCAAAGAGAATCAGTGAGTAGAGCCTCCTCCACCACCCCACCCCAGCCCTACCCCAGGAGTACAGACCCTTCCCAGCTGAATTAGTAGCTGATTCCGAGTTGTTAGTTTGGTGGTAGTGCGGTTATGATATTGGGTTGGCATTAGTTTACTTTGTGTGGAGGATCCACTGCTAATGAGATGTGGTCCTACAGAGGTGGCCCCGGAAAGCAGACAAACAGTGGCCAGGTCATCAGGAGGGGCTCCGCCCAGAGAAACACAGACCAGCCCTCAGACCAGACCTCTCAGGACCATCAGGTTCCAGCCTCTCCATCACTCTCCTGCAGAGACCAAAGCATTAATGAGTATGTGTTTTTGACCTGTGTGCTACAGTAGTTATGGTCATTTCAAATAGAATCAACTATATGTTGAACTACCTGACCACAAACACCTATTAGACTTTTCTCAATTAAATCTCTTATTTTCTTCAGATTCTTAAACATGATAGTTAATATGACCAACAGTCACCCAACCATTTTTTTAACCTTACAGATGGTAGCATTATTAGTAGATAATGTATACCGGTAGTGTGTCCTACATTGAGCTATATCGTATAGTTGGTACAGGAACAATGACACCCCTCCTCCAATGAGGACCCTGTTTATTCTCTTGCCTTCATGAGCGCCTGTACCCCCAGGAGTCCGCCACCTAAAGAGGAGGCGTTTGAGGACTTCAAAGCGGAGTGTGGGAGCGAGCTGAACCGCATCCTGCGGGAGAACAAGGCCGTGTTGCTGGAGCGACGCGCTCACCTGCGTGAGCTCACCGACAGCGTCAACGCCACCAAGCGGCAGATCGACCAGGCCGCGGTCACCCTGCGCCAGAGACAAGACCACAGGGACAGCCAAGGTATGAAACTACTTAAACACTCACTCACTCAGGCCCATGTACACACTCAGTAACGTGAGAGGACGTAAACCTTCACTCACCCCACCAATTATAATGAAAAGCCAGACTCTATAAATCTGTTTGTGTGTGTCATAGACTGTATACAGTCAATGGTTTGTGTATGCTGGAACATATTGAACTGATTTGTTGAACTGTTTGTGTCGGTGCTGTTTCATAACGCTATAGTGCTGTTTGGTCATAAATATGAAACCACATCATATTTGTATATATGTTTTATATGTTATATGAAGTATTTGCTTCATATTTATATACTATACATATATAATATATATTTATAAGTTTATATGAAGTAAGCTTTAAGCTTTATAAGTTAAGTTTAAGCCTTGAGTATTACTATTTAAAAACACATGACACCTGCATATTTGCAGGTGAAACTTACCATGCCTGTATCAGTGCCTCAAGTAAAGTAAAGTTCCAAGTAAATTCCAACCAAATGCTTTGAACATTACCTGCATACAAACACCTTCTGCACTGTCTCCACTTTGGACCTAAAGGGCAGTTTGTGGGGTCTGATGGTGAGCCAGTGCTGGACGAGGCGGAGGTGACTCTGGTGCTGAAGCTTAGGGACTTGAAGGCCCAGTACCGACAAGACTACCAGGACCTGTGCGGTACCAGGGCTGAGGTCAGCTACTGCCAACACCTGGTGGACCAGTGCAGGGTGCGCTTGCTCACAGGTCAGTCCAGCAGGGCCACTCAACAGTCAATAGTCTTTGTATCATAAGTCAGGAACAGAAATCATTTGTTTTGCCTAGTATTGTGTGTAAAAAGCTAATAAGGATGAGATGTGATAACACATGGGTAGTGGGTGGGTGCAGGTTTGAAAAATCTGTCCCGCGCAGACCTCTATTCTGAATCATTCCAAGCAACAGAGAGTGAATAATGTATAAATACTGACTCCTATAGGAAGCTCATTGAAATTACAATTGTCTTCAAACTTGGTTTCAAAGGGAACGGCAGTTCACTTTCAAGCAACTTATGTCTCTCGAGTGGTGTCACATTGCAACGGTTAACACCAATGTTTAGAACTAGGCTACTTTTTGGGTTTCGGAGGATGAACTAACAAAAATTAATGATAGAACACACAATTTTGTATCATAAAAGTGAATTGCCAATGGAACTGTTGTAGGTTATAAAAGCAATATGAAACTCGTGGTGATGGGATTGGTAAAGGATAACCCCACAGCTGTAATTGCCTGAGGTACTCAGCCTTCTGTCTTGGCGTCGTGTCTATGGCCAAATTACAGCTGTGGGGATATCCTTTAACACATGTGTGTCACATTGCCTAATTAGTCTAGAATGTTAGGTATTGTACATCTCTTTGCCACACTTTCTGGATTTGAATGAGAAAGCTCAGGAATTCAACTCTTAGGTAAATCATACCATACCTGGCGTTCAAGCCAACAGAGAATTGAACCCGGAACCTCCACATAGTAAGCTGAAGTGCTACCCACTGTGCCATCTGTTTTTTTTTTTTTTGACATAGTAAATCAGACTACTTCTATTGTATTACACTGTTAGCCTGGAAAGTGTAGCCTAATGTAGCCTACTTCAACATCAACACAGCCTATGTGAATTTGTTTTTAAACACACTTCCCCACTTTTACATTAAGTGCTGAGTCATTCCAAGCAACAGAGAGTGAATAATGTATAAATACTGACTCCTATAGGAAGCTCATTGAAATTACAATTGTCTTCAAACTTGGTTTCAAAGGGAACGGCAGTTCACTTTCAAGCAACTTATGTCTCTCGAGTGGTGTCACATTGCAACGGTTAACACCAATGTTTAGAACTAGGCTACTTTTTGGGTTTCGGAGGATGAACTAACA
The DNA here is from genome assembly GCF_017589495.1 of Alosa alosa. Taxonomy (NCBI): domain Eukaryota; kingdom Metazoa; phylum Chordata; class Actinopteri; order Clupeiformes; family Clupeidae; genus Alosa; species Alosa alosa. The sequence goes on from NC_063204.1 coordinate 21,245,812, forward strand.
AAAATTAATGATAGAACACACAATTTTGTATCATAAAAGTGAATTGCCAATGGAACTGTTGTAGGTTATAAAAGCAATATGAAACTCGTGGTGATGGGATTGGAAAAGGATAACCCCACAGCTGTAATTGCCTGAGGTACTCAGCCTTCTGTCTTGGCGTCGTGTCTATGGCCAAATTACAGCTGTGGGGATATCCTTTAACACATGTGTGTCACATTGCCTAATTAGTCTAGAATGTTAGGTATTGTACATCTCTTTGCCACACTTTCTGGATTTGAATGAGAAAGCTCAGGAATTCAACTCTTAGGTAAATCATACCATACCTGGCGTTCAAGCCAACAGAGAATTGAACCCGGAACCTCCGCATAGTCAGCTGAAGTGCTACCCACTGTGCCATCGGTTTTTTTTTTTTTGACATAGTAAATCAGACTACTTCTATTGTATTACACTGTTAGCCTGGAAAGTGTAGCCTAATGTAGCCTACTTCAACATCAACACAGCCTATGTGAATTTGTTTTTAAACACACTTCCCCACTTTTACATTAAGTGCTGAGTCATTCCAAGCAACAGAGAGTGAATAATGTATAAATACTGACTCCTATAGGAAGCTCATTGAAATTACAATTGTCTTCAAACTTGGTTTCAAAGGGAACGGCAGTTCACTTTCAAGCAACTTATGTCTCTCGAGTGGTGTCACATTGCAACGGTTAACACCAATGTTTAGAACTAGGCTACTTTTTGGGTTTCGGAGGATGAACTAACAAAAATTAATGATAGAACACACAATTTTGTATCATAAAAGTGAATTGCCAATGGAACTGTTGTAGGTTATAAAAGCAATATGAAACTCGTGGTGATGGGATTGGTAAAAGGATAACCCCACAGCTGTAATTGCCTGAGGTACTCAGCCTTCTGTCTTGGCGTCGTGTCTATGGCCAAATTACAGCTGTGGGGATATCCTTTAACACATGTGTGTCACATTGCCTAATTAGTCTAGAATGTTAGGTATTGTACATCTCTTTGCCACACTTTCTGGATTTGAATGAGAAAGCTCAGGAATTCAACTCTTAGGTAAATCATACCATACCTGGCGTTCAAGCCAACAGAGAATTGAACCCGGAACCTCCGCATAGTCAGCTGAAGTGCTATCCACTGTGCCATCTGTTTTTTTTTTTTTTTTGACATAGTAAATCAGACTACTTCTATTGTATTGCACTGTTAGCCTGGAAAGTGTAGCCTAATGTAGCCTACTTCAACATCAACACAGCCTATGTGAATTTGTTTTTAAACACACTTCCCCACTTTTACCAAGGGAACTTAAGGTTACTCACGTAACCCCGGTTTTCTGATAGCATGAGTGAGGTATCTCACTATGGGACATGCCCCATCGCTGGTTCTCCATCAGCCATATTTCATTACGCTAGCCACCATTGCCTGGACAACTAATGTGATCCTTCCCTTGTTAATGTGAAGTTCTTCCTTTGAAGTGCAGTCTATTGACTGAAAACTAAAAGCCTGAGCTGTGTTAACATGTACAATCTTCATGTTCCTGGTGGCAAAACCAGTTCACGTAAGAATCAGGATGGCAAGGTTAGATAGTGATGCATGACTGTTTTGAGAAGTTGAGTTTGCATACGTGTGTGTTTTATGTGTTTATGTGCGTGACAGAGTTTGAGAGCTGGTACAACGAATCCTTCATGCTGCCAGAGGAGGTGCAGGGAGTGCTGCGGGCAGGAGGCACCATCCGGCCTGGTCTGGTGCCCGTGGAGAAAGCCTTAGCCCTGGTGAGTACTGTACCACTCACTATAAACAAAGGCCCACGTGGATGCTAGATGGTGTTTTAAGCCCCCAACGTCGTCTTCCAGGCAGCGCTGCCACTGCCGCACCTAATCCTAACTCTAACCCATGCCTTACCCTAGCGCCTTCCAGGCAGTGCTGCCTTGAAGACAACATTGGGGGCTTAAAACACCAAGAAACCACGTGCTCGGTACTGAATGACTACAGAAAAACCTTCACCCTACATTTTCCTCTCTAGCTTATTTAGTCTAAAAGCCTTAGTCCTGATTAACAATACATCAACCTTGTGCTGAATATCATGACATTGTCCTATAGTTATCTTAAGTCATATCATGAGCTTTGAGCATTTTTGTGTTCACATTGTGAGTGATTTCTGTAATAAAGGTCTGTGTTTGTGTACTGTATGTGCCACCAGGAGGAGGATGAGCAGGAGCGCTTTGAGCGTATGCGTTACAAGTTGTTAGATGAGAGCCCAAGTGCTGTGTCCTTCTACAACGCCCACATCCGAACAGTAAGAAGGGTGAGAGCACACAACACCATTACAAAATGCACACACTTCTACACAGGACAAGGCTCCCAGTAGGAGGGTAGAAGTATGCACGCATTCTATAAATTCACACTCACATACACACAACAGGACATGACTTACACTTACAACATGCACAATATAGGACATGAGTTTTTTTTTTTCTTTTCTGTCGATAGGTACAAACAACAGCCAAACACTGACTGTATGGATAGATATACTTTATTACTGAATAATCAAAAATGTGTGTGTCTGTGCAGAGAAGCAGTAACAAGAGCCAGGCTGGGAGCCCCAGGAGAAATAGCACACCTGCCAGGCGGATGAAACTGCCCCCCATTCTTTCAGTAACCTGAGGGGGGTGCCAACTCCCCACTTCACAAACCCATCATCTTCTCCAAAGGCCCTTCACTCCACTTCATATCACTAACCTTACAGACCACCAGAGTACCGACATCTTGGAAACACATCCCCATATTGATACACACACGAATTCCCCCAACACACCTCAAATTGTTTCTTATGACGCTGGCTGGATGTAAATCCTTAGTTGTCAACAAATGGACATAAGATGTTAATAATTTGGTTCTATGATGGTCTTGACGCATGAATAAAAACATCAACGCACTTTACCACAAAAGACTATCTTAAGGGACGGAGCATAAGAGCTAAATGAAAAGAAAGGCCATTTATGGATAAGCTGACTGGATTCTTTCTTAGGGTACTTTCCAAGTTTAGGCAAAAAATTGTGCACAATGAACCACTCAATTAAAAACACAGCAACAAATCATCATGTTAAATGAAAAGTAAACTTTATTATTCCTGAACCACAAAATAGACTTCTTTGGTTGTACAAATTCACTAGTTACAGTCTTGGATGAACTCTAACCCCGTCCCTCACCCTCTGACCCCCACCCGCTTGCAAAACCCTCCCTCCCCACATCCTCCCCTCCCCAAGAGAAGAAAAGAACCCAAAACAAACAAAAAAGATGGATGATCAAACAACGGTCCTGTAATGGAACATGAAATTATAGTAATGTAGTGAATCTCGTTAGTTTGGAGAACCATGATTTTGACCGCTGGTTTTGCGAAAGAAAACCAATAGACAGAGCTAAAATCAGCCTTTCCCAGAAGTGTTATCAACCAAACTGAATTTCAGTCAGTGAAAGCGACATGGAAAAGCAAAAGAAAAATCCAAAACAAAAAACAATAAAAACAGAAGATAAAAACAGGTGCTAAGATTAGTCAAATTAAATTACAAACACAAATGCTATTTTCTTGATATGATTCTTCAAAAACAAAACCCTCCGATTCAGGTCTGACGGCGGTCCGCCCGAGGAAAGACTGTTTTCTGAAAGCTCAAAAATAAAATACATGTTTCTATCTCTTTTATACTATGCGGAGGATTAATCTCTCTCTCCCTCTGCAGAAAACAACAAACCAATGCACTAAAGCCAATATACACGCAGGGAGCTGCTGGACCACTGACTGTGGTGTGAACCAGCTCACATTAGATGAGTGTTTAGTTTAGCCTTTCATGTTATTTTGTACATTATTCACACGACCATAAACATTTTTTTTCAGTGGCTTCAGATTTAAATTAATCATTCATATGGTAAAAGATACTTTTTTTTTTTTTTAATAAAAAGTACAAATGAGCTGCAACCTTCACAAGCCTGTATGGAGCAGCCCCGGAGAGCAGATATGTGTAATAAGTTTTATACACCACTAAACAAAGCTAAACATGTCTGCTTGTGAGTTCCTCCCCATAAAGTGGAAAAGGAAGGCATGGTACCATTTAGTCCATACGAAGATGAGATGAACGTTCACTGGCTCTTAAAAGCAATGGTCAGATGATTGCATGTTTATCGGCATATTTTGTGTGTGTGTGTTTGTGTGTGTGTGTGTGTATACACACACACAAGGAAAATAATTTAGTTTGTTAGTTTTCCTGTGGTCTTCACCAGTATATTGTCTCATTCTGTGGAATGGGATAGATGTGGAAAACCTTAACATGGTCCAGGGAAAACTGAATCTCCAACTGGTCCAGAGACCACATACTACTGACTACTTCAGCATGGGGAAATCCACGAAAGGACCAGCCAATAGGCTGATGCCAACTCTTATTTAACAATAACAAAAAAACACTCATCTCCCAGACAGTGTTTGACGAGCGAGTGGTCATACAACATTAACCGTCCAGTTCAAAAGGGATCACAACAGCCACTTCCTACTTTCAATTTGAAAATATCACGATTGTTGGGAGAGCATCAGCCTCATGGCTGATATGACGTCTTCATGCAAGACACCCAAATATGGATTAAAAAATACAAATTTCAAGAAAAATAATAAAACAACTACATTCATCTGCATAACTCTGAAGCAAGCTCCAATTCACACATGGAGGATATGACAGATTGCCAGATATGTCATGAATTTAAAGCTCTGCGACAAGGCCTCGAGCAGTGTGATTGCGCCAGGCTCTGCACCACCTTTCTCATGCCCGTGAGGTAATTGGTGCATTCAGAAATAAAACCCCACTCCCCCCGCCCCCTTTTCTGGGATGACGTTTACTTTGAGAAAGGAAGAACACCTGACAATGACAAGATCACAATGGAGTGGACTACAAATGGGTTTCTGGTTTAATCTGGTGGGCTTTAGGACCTGTGGAAGGGGGGTAGTGAAGGTAGCCGTCTCTCCTTCCTCAAACTGCGACAGAATACCTCTAGCATAGTCATCATCAACAATTCTCATCAAACTTAACAGAAAAGTTAGTACAACAGCAACTACATTTCTTTACATGTTTTCTCTCTTCATAAAACAACTGTGTTTTTTTGTCATTAAAATACTACATGTGAATTAAAAAAAGAAAGAAAAAAAGTGTGAGTTGTCAGTTTAAAATAATTCAGCTTCTAAAACGCAAACTGAAGGCCGGCAGGAGAGTATGACAGAACGGTGAGATGAATGAGTTAAGTGTTGGTGGTCTGGTAGCATCACGTTGGCTCTTTGTCCAGCACAGAGCACTGGGAACACGGGCTTTCCCTGGCCAACCCCTGGGCTCTGAAAGGCATGACTGGCGTCCAGAAGACAAGGAGCTGGAGTGGTGAACACGTCCATGGACACCCCTCAAGGTTGTGGCAGTGGGGTGAATTGAACACATGAATCTTGGTGCTTTGATCTGAAAGTTGGTCTGAAACTGTGTGTGTGTGTGTAGTCTGATTACTGTGCAGTAACTGTATAAGTACAAGTGTGGTACATTAGTGTTTAAAACTTCACCTCAGTCATTAGTGTTAAAGAGAATGTGTTTGCATGTGTGTATATGATTGTTTATGGGAATCTCAACTGTGTGTGTTTGTGTGAGTGTGTGTCTAGGGGTTATGTGGGCACTGCTGTCTCTAGGCTGCGACGAGCCTGGCGGAGTTTGCGTTTGTTGCTGTAGAGAGCCATCTCCTCCAGAGCAGAGCTGCCCACCACAGCAGAAACCTCCACATCAGCACCCACTGCTAGAGTGAGAGAGAGAGAGAGAAAGATAAAGACAGATTAAAATTAGCTAGTCTAATCAACCAACATAGCCCCATGGCTAGTCCCAGGCGAGCAGGCTAATCAGAAGCCTCCACTGTAGCAACGCTGGTAGCAGGACGAATAGCAGTAGCAGCAGGACTAGCAGTAGGATCCCAGCTGCACAACCTGCCATCCTAGGAGGACCACAGAGCTCCAGTCTGCACTGCCCGGAGTGGGACACTCCCCTGCAGACACCCGGATATAGTTATGGGGAAACCAGTCCCTGCCCACCCACCCAGTGGAGCTGGGGGTGGAGGTTAGGAAGTCATGAGCTGAACCTCCACACAGGCAGAGAGAGGCGCCACACACTTCTCTTCTGGTTCCCTGGGAGGAGGAGGTCAAATACTAAAAGCATGTCCAGAATGTTCTTGGTTGAATGATTTAGTTCAATGCCAATTTGTGATCAAATAAGTGGTCAGGAGTACAGCTGTAATGGAGGATTTTGGCTTTGCTTAGGTGGTTAGATTATATGAAGTAGTAAAGCATGTTGCAATTGCATCAGATGCCACATATGTGGCATACATGTACTCAGTACCTCCCCCCACACTAGCTGACATGATGGTGTATTTGTACCATACATGTTCTTTTAGTCTTAACCCATCCCAGACTCCCAGAGAAGTGTGTGGCAAGAGGTGGCAGCGGGCACCTGAAGCTCCAGCGTTGCCCAGAGAAAGAGAGATCGGCAGAGAGGAGGGAGGGAGTGATGTCTCTGAACCCCCACGACCAGCCTGTTCAAACCACTGTGGAATTCTCCGGCAAGGTTATTTCACACCCCAATCTTAAATACACACTCATACCTGTGGACACTCTTAACACTCATGCGCGCACACACACATGCACACACACACATATGCAATTTTAGATCCAAAATGATAAAAACACAAGCTGAAACATCCATATAGAGGGTGTCTAGGTCTTTGCTCATGCAGGATGTGTGTGCTCATTATGCAGTGTAGTGTGTGGAGACACACAGTCACAGACACACTAGATCCAGCTCTGCCCTTCATGCCCTGTCTTTATCCTGTCCAATAGGTTTGAAGAGGTTTGTACACATTCTCTCCCTCTCTCATACACACACACATTCTCATTCATTGACTCATTCAATTAGAAACACTGATGAGGTGAAGATGTGTGCGCACGCACGCACACACACACACACACACACACACACACACACACACACACACACACACACAGCAGGTACTCTATAATATATAGTTTGAGAGTTTGAGATAGAGATGACAAACCCTCAGAGACACCCCAGAAGAAGCACTTGGAAAACGGGTCCCGCTTTCTAGGCAGCAAGGGATTGACAATTGATTGACAAGTCGGTTTTACTGACGAGTTGACCAATTGACAGCTGTAGAGGTTGACTAATTTTAGGTTGCGTTGTGGAGTTGGTTAATTTCAAAACAATAAAACAAAATCTGTGAAGCAGTGGAAGAGAAGCGAGCACACACTCATACACAGGAAAGAGTGTCCTACCAATAGGAGACGACTTATCCCAGGAAGTCACCTGTATTCAGGAGGACAACACAAATGAAACCAATGATGCAGTTCTTTCACTACAGGCCTTTGTCCTGCAAGAGCACACAGCATGCAGTTCCTCCCCCGAGCAGAGTGGGGGCGGTATTGCGCTCTCACCTGGGTTGCTGGAGCCGTCATCAATGTAGCGCATGTTGTCAGCAGTGTCGGGAGACTGAAAGGGAAGAGAAAAGAGAACCTTAGCAACCTGAGAGAGTGTTCACCTGTTCACACCGTTTCCTTGGAGAAGTTCACCATGGAAACAGAGAAGCCAGAGGTGCCACAGAAGTTGGAGGGGCCATCCCAGGCGGCTCCTTTCTGCACACATCAGTGCAGCGAGAGCGGATGCGGTTAGAGGTCACGTTTGAACCATTCAGCCCAAAGTTGAAATGAGCAATGCAGTTTCAGCCCCCAGCCACTAGATGGCAATGCAAGAAACTGCTGCCTTGTTTCCTTAAACTGGTGTTAGCACAATTAAACAGAAAGGTTAGTCTCAGCTCCAGGCATAGTTGCCAGCCACCTTGCAAAAGCCTTCTGCCAAATTCATTCCCATATAAGCACAGAAATACGCTACTTGTTACCAGAGACAACCAGTCTGTCCACAGAACATACAATATACAACACCACAACAACATTTCACACTAACAGTCACAAAGCATGCAAACCAAAGCACAGACATTGAATTTAACCGGTAAAATGCCTGTGTAAAGCCCACTTCTTTATGGACCCATTTGTGTAACATAACACTACACTACTGGCCACATATTCGCCCCATTCCTCCTCCAGCTGAGTGACCTATTGTGGAAGGGATCCTGGAGAGGAGATGCATCGTGCTTCCACTCATTTCAACTTCATTTAATCAAACAGGCCAACACTGCAACCTGGAGAGGGGGATGGTGAAAGCTACTGGCTGATTATGTGAGAACAAGTAACACATCTTAAAAACATACGGCGTATGCACGCATACACACACACACACTAAAATTAGAACACCAAGGACAGTCCATAACAACCCAAACAAACACAAATCAAGGAGCACAATGGTGAGACACTAACCACTTGACAAACACCCAGGCACCAAACTCAACACACAAGCACCCCGCCACGTCCCCAAACCCTCCCACCTGAGGGTCTCCTGCTCTCTCTCCCTTCTGGTGTCTCCACCTGACATACTGCAAACAGGCTACGCCACATTACAATCTAAACCTACACACACCTAAATAAATACAGGTGGCCATCATGTTTATGGAGGTAAAACTGAATATCGAGCAGCTTCTTTCTGGCTTGTGCCATGATTCAGGTCCCATCTAAATTAACTGCTTCTTGACTGGTGAGAAACTGCTTCTGCTTCTGCCTATGGAGCTGTGTCTGGGGGTGATTAAAGAGGAGCTTCAAGTAGAATCGATTCTCCCACAATCTCAAAGAAAGCCCCATATTAGTGTGACCCACCTGTGCCCACCTGTTACCACCTGTTTAGAGATTAATCATAAGCCCCCTCTTCTACAATTCTCCCATAGTACGATTAGTTAAAAGGAAAAGCAGGAAGTGGAAACGGTTGTAAGCAGAGGTACGCAGAGGCACCAAGGCTGCAGCCAAGGCTTGAGCCAAAATGGCGGCTGATCTTTAGCCTGCAGCACTGTGGACACGGGTGGCTCTGAGAGGCTCGCTGGCGAATAATCTTCGGGAAGGCTGAAAGGGGGGAGGGTGGGGTGGAGAGGAGGGCAGGAGAGACGGGTGGAGGGGCTAAGGGTTTGGGGGCTCTGAGGAGCAGGGCATGCAGGCAATACCTCGATGTTGTAAACAGGTTTGGAAGAAGGAATGGCGGCAAACTGGCGGTAGTCAAACTTCTTTTCTGACAGGGACTAGAGAGGGATAGCAAATAGGAGTCAAAGAAAAGTAGGGATGGTGAAATTGAGGGGAGGAAGGAAGGGACAGGGAGGAATGAATGAGACAGTAGTAAAGGAGGTATAGTTGGGGAAGAGAGAAGAAGAAAGGCGAGAAATAGGAGAAAATGTTTGGAGGAGAGGACAGAGAGAAGGAAGCAGGGAGTGTCCATGTTGATGTATAGGAAAGAGTTGACCTGAGGTGATCTGTTTGCGTCAGTGACTGATATGTGGTGGGTGAACACTAAAAAGCATGTTTACTGTTGTGAGGGGTCCATGTGGATGCTAGTAAGCTGTAGGTGGTGTTAAGATGTGGGTGATACTAATAAGCTGTAGGTAGTGTTAAGATGTGGGTGATGCTTCGGATGGCTCAGTGGAGTCATGTGTGCAGCACATTGTGCCCTGCATCACTTTCCTGGAAAACAAAAGACCATGACCACTGAAACAGGAATCCATTTAAAAAAGGGTGCTCCTTACCAGTCTGCCTGGTGATGTCACACCTCGAGGACTGATATCTGTGTAAGACAATGACACAATTGAAGACAAAACAAAAATGAAATCAGATATTATACTGGACTACTCCAGCTGCTAATGAAGTGGTGGTGGCTGTGGTGAGAGGCTGATGCGCACCATCCAGAGGTGTGGGGGAGGGGGTCGGGGCTGGCGAGGGCGACTCGACCAGCTGGTCCAGTGTGCTGCGCTTCTTGTTCTCCTTGGACTTGGCAATGACCATCTGGGCCTTTAGGGCATCCTGCTCCAGAGACTTCATCCTGACAAGAGAGAGAAAGCAGGAGGTTAGAGACGAGGGAAGGGAAGGGAGTAGAGGGAGGTAGAGAGCGAAGGGGAGAAAAAGATGAGAGAGACACAGGGAGAGGAGAGAGAGAGAGAGACACAGGGAGAGGAGAGAGAGACACAGGGAGAAAAGAGAAAGAGACAGAAATCTGGCTAGAGATTATAAGGCAGACAGACAGAGGAGTAGCAAAGAGATGAACAGACTAACTAAATGGGAGACAGAGCAAGCAGGACATTTAAGAGGCAAAGAAAGCAGGTATGGAGAACAAAGATGACAAAATGGCAAAAGGCATAGCATCAGAACATGAATGAATGCATCAGGTAATGGACAATACAGTATGAAAAACAGTGTGTGCTAGTTAGATATCGATCACGTCTAAGACAGCTGGTTAGAAACAGGGATGATCAGAGGTGAGCCAATGTTATTGAGAGGCAACGCAAAGACAGGGTGCATTACACAGGGGGAAGGAAACAGATGGGAAATGCCAGATGGACGACATATGCAAAGAATAAAGAGATACAAGGGCAGCAAAGTAAATATCTGTAGAATGTGCAATATAATAGAACAAGAGAGGGAGAAAAGGGGAATATAGGGAAAATAGGAGAAAGTTAGAAAGAAGAAAGCGCAAAGAGGGAAAATGACCAAAACAGTGCAACTCAAAGTGCAGGCGCGTGATCGTGCGAAGCTAGCTGGAAGTGGCTTTTGCTGGATCACTTATAAGGCTTGGATATGTCAGCTCTCGAACGTGGTAACCCCTAGTATTCAAACGCCCCGACCCGCTATCAAGCACCCCAAAGCAGCCCAGAGCACAGCCCCCCCAAGATGCATTGTGGCTGGGCACGGCCGGGCAAGGGCAGACCTGGGCTGGAAGGAAGAGGAAGAGGAGGAAGGGTTGGGGTTGGTGTTGGCACTGGCTTGCGACGCCCGCACTCTGGACTGGTACAGTCTCTTGGCCAGATCCTGCTCATACTGCCTGACATCCTCCTCTAGGCCATAAGGCCTACACCAACCAACCATCACAGAGAGACGTGGAGATGGAGGGATAGAGGGAAGGGAGGATAGAGAGAGAGAGCAAAATCAGGAGGAGAGGTGGGAAGACAAATGCAAAGAAAAAAAAGGGGGAGAGGAAAGAAAGGGAGCAAGTGAAGGGAAGACAACAAGAGAGAGAGAAAAGAATGAGGAAAGGAGGAGAGGAGAGGAGGAAAAGAGCATGGCAAAGGGGAGAGGTATAGGGTACAAACACACAAACATATACACACCAACACAGAGGAGAGGAGGCGAGGACACAACAGGGCAGAAAAGAGTAAGAGTACAACAACAAGAGGAACAGGAAAGGCAGGAGAGAAGAGTCACTAGAGTCACTAGAGAAGATTCTACAACGCCAATGTAGACAGATAATAGTCTCACTGACACTCAATGATAATTGACCAATCTAGATGGTTACACATGAATAGCTACATATCAAATATGTATGAAATCTAACCTCTTCTATAAATGAAAGTGAGAGATGCACTACCGTTCAAAGGTTTAGGGTCACTTAGAAATGTCCATGTTCCTTGTATCATTAATGTTGTAAATTACTGTTGTAGAAAAAAATGGCTGATCTTTAATGCAATATCAACATTGCCCATTATCAGCAACCATTCATCCAATGTTCCAAAGGCACATTCTGTTAACTAATCTGATGTCATTTTAAAAGGCTGACGGAGAAAACATTGGAGAACCATTTTGCAATTATGTAAGCACATAATGTAATCTGAAAACTGCTGCCCTGATTAAAAAAAAAAACAATGCAACTAATTTCAGCTGGTATTCTGTCTATAATGGAGTGGAATGGAACCCCCAAACTTTTGCACGGCAATGTATATATTTCTCTAAATAAATGCAGAGATGTATGAATGTAAAATGACAAATCTTTGGTGACAACGCTGACAGTAGGAGATATGTTGCTTGATATCTGGTTACTCCTCATTAACCTCAAGCGCAATTACAAAAACAGGAGAGAGCTAGAAACAACAGGCTCTGTGGACTACCAAAAAGGGCACCGCGATAGTCGAGAGAATATGAAAATACACTTAGGTGCTACAGAGGGAAGAGAAAGTAGGGAGCAGGAAGAAGTGAAGAGACTGTGGGACTTCCAACTATACTCAACAAGGATGTTCTCTGTGCCACATCTGTCTGACTCAGACTCAATCTGGTGATCTGCAACTCACTCATGAGGCCTTATTTATATAAGGCCATATGTACCAAGGGTGTTTACTGTATCTCTTGTACACATCTAAAGATGTGCCCACACAGGCACTGACTTGTGTACTGCACACTCTGCTTACGATGCTCGTTTATATTAGTTTACATTGTTTTCAATACAACCCCGCATACCAGCGTCAAACTCTGACACAAGGATAGATGTGCCCCTTAAATTGGGAGAAGGTACTTGTGATTGTCCTGCTTCACCAGTGTTGAGGATAATGAGGTGTAACACCTATGATTGTCCTGCTTCACCAGAGTGTTGAGGATAATGAGGTGTAACACCTATGATTGTCCTGCTTCACCAGAGTGTTGAGGATAATGAGGTGTAACACCTATGATTGTCCTGCTTCACCAGTGTTGAGGATAATGAGGTGTAACACCTATGATTGTCCTGCTTCACCAGAGTGTTGAGGATAATGAGGTGTAACACCTATGGGGTTTGTTGGAGTTGAAGGCAAGAAATCTAGACTGCTGTTTAGATGCAGCCAACATGTCCACAGTGGTAAAAAAGCACTTTAAAAGTTGTATTTTGTTAGCATTGATTAGCATTATAATTTAAATTTTTAATTTAAATTTTAATGTGTTTCAGAAGAGGGAAATTATTCATTGGAATGTAAAGGAATATGATCACTAAATTGCCAGATTAATATGAAAAATCTATAACTCTAAATTCTATATCAGGTTATGAAAGGTATCAGACTCTTTGAAAGGATTGCTCATATTGAAAATGTAGGCTATTCCTGACTATGTTCTTGTATTTCATCTTGGGAAAACTCACATAAACTACCCAGACGACTGCATTAAATACTTAAAAACAAGTCTCAAGGCTGTTCGAATAATAAACCTTTCTTGTTTTTTTCTTTTTTTTTTTAAAAGATGACTGCTGATGATCACCTGCACCTGTCCAGAGATAAATCCCCCTCATTTCTTCTGGCCCATGGTAATTACACTGCCTGGACAGCTAAACAGGAGCTGATCATCATTCTTAATTCAGTTTAGCTGTTTGCATTTAAATATTTATTTATGGCTTAGACATATAGTAGATTAGAAAAATGCAGACTGAACCCCCTTGGTAAATACAGCCCATGGTGTTTACAGAGTTAGTAAGTATGAGAGCGTATGAGCTACCTGGCCGCCCTCCACATGGCTCTCTTCTCGGCCTCCAGGGCACGCTTCTCTGCGGGCGACAGTTCCTTGTCTGATGCGATGGCCAGCTCGGGGCTCTGCATGCGCAGACGATCCTGGTGCCTGCGCTCCGCCTTGGCAGTGCGGATGGGTGCGGCAGACTCAACACCAGGGTACATGGGCACGAGTCTGCACACAGACACACAAACAAACATGTGCACATTGTCAATTTGTCAAATGTGGGCAATGAGATGTTTTTTTTTTTTTGTTGGATGGTTCAGTTTCTTGGTTCCTCTACACTATTTGTGGTGTTTGAGGTTGAGACTGCTTACCCAGTCATGGAGTTGGGCCTCTGGTCCAGTCTGAAAGTCTCCTCCATGGAGTTTCTCTGTGAGTCTCCTCTGCCATCAATTGATGAAGGCCTAGAGACACACACACACACACACACACACACACACACACACGCATATTTAAAAAGAGAAACAATATTTTACAAATCTTGTGTGAAGACCTGTAAATGAAAGTGTGCATTGGTGAGATATGGCTAAGAGCGTGTGTGTGTGCGATTGTGGTGAGTGGTGACGTACCCGGACGTTCCACAGTAGCTTGGCGGTGTGGAGTTGTAGCTAGGGGGAGTGGCACACATCCTGGGGGGCGTGGCAGCGTGTGAGTTGTTCCCACCCACACTCTCAACCTTGTACTCCACGCCATCCAGCAGCACCTTTCCACTGGCCTTCATTGCAGCCACTTGTTTGGCAAGGTCTTCCTCCTCTTCCTCTTCCTCATCAAGCAAGTAGTCCCGTGCACACTGGTCAAACCGCTTTGCTGGAGGATTAAAAAATAGATTAAAAAAATCAGTCCAGTTACAGTAATTTCCTGTGTATTAGCCGCATTGTGTAAACCGCAGGATAGTGTTTTATGCAAGTTAAAAAAACAAAAGCATATTAATACTATATTAACAGTGTATTAATGGCAGTGTATTAATCTCATATCTGAGGAAATGTTGTAAAATCTACGAATAAACCTCGGCTAATATTTGGGAAATTAGATAATCAACTGAGAAGGTAACTAACCTTCCTCCTCCCTCATCTTCTTCAAGTCATCCTCCCCCACCAAGGAGACACGGGGCTTGGGCTTGTTGTCTGGAGTCTGCTGCTTCACGTCGATCTCAAAGTACTTCTGTCGATCCCTGAAGGAGCGCTGCTCTGGGCTGTTCCTTCCCATGGGACTAGGCGTCTGTTAAAGGAACACTCAGATTAGGCAGGGATCACTGGGACGATAATCCAGACTGGTTTGGTGTTTATGGGGTAGGCTACAGTACAGTAGGATTCTGAGTAGCAATGATTTTTATCTTACAGCTCAAGACTATTATAAACGTTAGCAGAGAAAAGACACCTTCATCATTTACATTCAAAACCTTTCCATGATTGAGAAAAGAGAGAAGAAGAGGTCCCACTGTTACAACCATTGCAGAGCTAATTATTCCCAGTTCAAAACATTCATTCAGCATGCAACAATTTATAACATATTTAAAATCACAGCCTGAGGGTCATTTAATACATAATCTATCTAGGTTTGCATTCGTCAGAAAGAGGGGAAAAGAAATCAGTAGATCCCATTACTACAAACAAGACAGGATTAAATAAAGTGCTTTATTCAAAGTAGCCCCCCACCACCACCACCGAAGCAGGACCAAGACAGCCCAGCAGACGGAGGGCAATGCCAGGCTTTGGGCAGGGGGTACCTTAAACTCCACAGTGGGCCGCGAAAGACGTGGCACTGCTGCCAGAGTTGCGTAGTCCTCCGAGGCAAGGGAGGGGCGGGGGAAGACTGAGTCCGATCCCCCGTCCACCTCCACCTCATCTGTGAACACATCATCTCCCCCATCGGACTGGAGGGAGCCGCAAACATCACCACAGTCACTTCACACTCATATCACTCTCACTCCTGAGTCTGACACTAGCAAGAGACTTCCTCTACAGCACTGGTCAACAGTACAGTAGCTGCCAGTAAGTGCTATGATGAGGTGTGCTTAAAGTAAAAACACACACAGTTATTTTTTAAGATCAGTGCGCTCCTTGCCCTAGTTTTCTGCCACTAATAACAGGCAACTGCTAATCCAGTGGTGTGCGGTTCTCGTCAAAATGTATTGAGGGTGCTATCTTACCTCAGGGGATGGCTGTACAGGGTGAACATTGTTCCGCTGACCAAATTTGTCCTGTGAGTCGGACAGAGGGAGACGGAGAAAGCAAGAAAGAAAGGGGGCAGATCGATAAGGTAAGTAAAGAAGAACAGGGTAATTGGAAATATAGTACTGAATATTGTTGACATATTTACAATGAAATCACCATTGTCACAACAAAAGGGGAAGCAAGCAGGGGAGGGAGCACAGTGCAGATGTGCAGTGAATGCTCATGGATGAGTCTTAGAACTGTACTGGGGTGTCATGTACCATGTGTCAGCCGTGGAAGGTTAAGGTTCCATTTGTTTGTGTGTAATAGTCTGTCAGGTTAGTTTGGGTATCCACATAATGCTGTACAAAGCAAGACCGACCGTCCACATTACGGATGAAGACACTCACGACAGAAGATGGCACCCAAAGGGAGACGTGCTCCCCAACACACCACACAAACACCAGGTGAAGGGGGAACCATGCATTAAGAGGACCCTCCAGAGGAGAGGACTCTTCCCTGGGCTGGGTGACCCAGAGACGGTGGGCCTCGGCTGGGGGTGGGGTGGGGGGGGGTATGGGGACCACAACATGCTTGGTAGCCCCAGTGGATTGTGCTTTGAGGGTTGAGGGCGGGGGACACCACTATCCTACCTGAGGCGGCTCCAGCACTGCCAGAGAGTGGGGCACAGCGGCAAAGGCCTTGTAGGCCTGCTTGATATTGATGGGGAACTCTTCAATTGTGTCAGGGGAAGGGGCGCGCGGCTGCACAGGGTCAAGGGAGAGGGGGACGGGCGGGCAGCAGGAGCAGGATCCAGAGGAAAGAAAGAAAGAAAGAAAGAAAGAAAGAAAGAAAGACAGAAAGAAAGAGAGAAGAAAGGAGGGATGGGGAGGAGCAGAAAGAGGGAATGGACGAGAAGACAGACACAGAGGAACCCAGGAGAGACAAATGAGAGAGCAGGAAGAGCAGAGGACCACAGGAACAGCAGTGGACAGCATGCAGAGGAGGCACACCTGGCCTCCCGCACAAGAGACGCAGAATGGACAAGAATATGGAAGGAGGTGGAGTAGGACTTGAGAAAGGAACGAGAATGACTGTGTGTGTGAGAGAGAGAGAAAAAGTGGAGATGGATCGACACTGGGGAACATGGAGGGACAACTCTACGACCCTGAGGTAACGTGAGTGCACTATCTGCCACGGCTAGACATTACACTACCAAAAAAAAGCACACTAATACTTTTTTTTTAAAGCTGTAAGTACAAAAAGTAGCAGTAGAAAAAATATGGCACATGTGGTGTTGGACATTTTCTTTAAAAAAAATAAAATAAAAAATAAATCAGATCAAAGTTCATCCAGGTAAATTAAAGTAGCTTTAAATGTTTGCATGTAAAGTCTTACACACCAGTGTGATGTGAGTTTAATGAATCTCAGTCAATTCGTATGAGTCTGGCTAAACAATAGACCCATAAAAGGAGAGGTTAAGCGCATAGAAAATGACAGAAAATCTCCATATGGGATATCGCTGAGATGCTCCGGAAGGTTCCGCTAAAGCCTGCAGCAGTGGCATGCAGTGAGAGTAGGAGGGGCGCGTGGCGGTGCACTCTACACGGTCGTGAGGGATCTTACAGAAGTCTGGGAGTTGATGGGGGAGGGGCCATGCTGGAAGGGGTTGGGGCTGCTGTGGCCATCCTGACTGACTGGCGAGGCCGTCTGCCTCATGCGAGACATGGGCTGGATCACACCCGGCTTGGTCTGCAAGGGGGGGAAAAAGGGAAGAGGCAGAGGGTAAGCTCTGGTTGTAAAGTGTACAAGCCACAACTCCAGTGGCCGAAGCTTCAACAGCTATGATCAAATAGTCCTTTCAGTTCAGTTTCATTTGAGGCAAATCAGACCATGTCATGAAAATCAATACAAAAAAATTGTTTATGAAGAAAAATGAAATGGATAAACATAATATACACATTCTACTGTATGCATTATTTGTATTTTTTTGTTATATATAAAATGTGTATTTGTTGAAAGTGCGATGGCTTGACGAATAGTGAAGATCCCACAGCTCCACTGAAAGACGTGACACTCACAGATGAATTGTCCTTGGGAGTGGCATTAGAGGTGAAATGGATACTGGCCTGAAAAGCAAAAGAAACCGTGTGGAAATGAGCTGACTGGTGATGGTGATAGTGAAGGCTCACAGACCACAGAGAGAAGCAGGCACAAGCCCAGAGAAACACACACTTCTGATCATATTCTCCTAAACATGCGTCAAGTACAGACATCAGGTCTTAATATCAAACACACATACATTAATTGCTATAGCTAGTAGGACCACTAGCGATTAGAGCATCAGAAAGCACTTCACATTTCAGCCAGATCCTAACTCTAACCATTGTTTATGCTTATGATTTTGGGTATGGGCCATCAAAGTTGATTTTTTTTCTATACATATATTTCAAGAACACCTCCTTCTCCAGTATGCACTAGCTGTCAGTTTCAACTCCGCCTTGTTACAAAGTGTTATGAGACATGCAATTCTGCATCATGTTTCTTGACTAAGGACTCCTAAGATTCTGAATGAATGTGGACTGGGATCACATGACAAGTCACTTCCAAAGGGGCAGAGCTCAAATGCTTTCTGCAGGCAAAAGCCAGGCCATATGACACGAAGACCAGACCAGACCAGACCAGACCACAGAGCCCCACTTACAAACCGGGTCTCTCTGCCAGCTGCCGGTTGGGCTGGGGAGGAGTGCTGCTTAACAGACGGCTGGAGGAGGGATGGAGGGAGGGAAGGATGAGGTGAGGAGAGAGAGAGAGAGCGATCTTTCTTTTTGTAGAAAGTGTTTTTTTGTGGATGCAGTGATTACCCAAAAGTGATAGCAAGGTTTTGTGAATGGAATATGATGCTCCATCAGGACTCGACAATTCCCTCATAAACTAAATGTGTTGATGTTGATGGATGTACACAGATAGAAGCAATAGGAGCATCAACACTGACATGGAAAGCCTCTCAAGAATATTCAAGTTCATTAATGTAATGCCTAAAATTAGATGGATTCTAATGGGCTGTCAGGGTCTCTACTGTCCACAGGATTATAACTTTAATCATTATAGTTACCGTTAGCAGTGTGGAAAGGCCTTATGGGTTTACACTCTTGGGAACAGTCTAGACAGGCTTCTGTGAAGATGCCCAAACTTAGAGAGAGTTTGAGTGTGTGTGTGTGGGGAGTGGGCAGAATGTGTCCATGGAGGGGGTGTTGGGGGTTACTTACGGGCTGGGAGCTGGGTGAGTAGGACACATCACGAATAGGACTGTCTGTCCTCTGGGCGTCTGTGGAGGGTGCCTGGAAAAAACAGCATGCGCGCACACACACACACAAACGCACATACACAGTCAACAGCTGCTTATCTCTGCTACTTCTACCATCCCAGTAAATCCCTCAAGCCATGTTGTTAGTCAATAGTCCAACTTTTAAAACTGGTGTACTCAGCAAACTCAGTGGAACGACATGTTCTCTAATGCTAAAGTGGGCAATGCATTTGCACAGACCACAAGTTGCCCCATGGCAGAGTCTCTAACATTCCTGTCACGGCCAGTTGTAAATCCTGAGACTGTAGTTTGCCACAGGGTTTTTCAGTCAGTTTTTGCAACAGTTCATTTGCAACATTTGCTCTGTTATTTCATACGTACACATGAGCAGAAATGCATAGGACACCACTATATTCATTCACCCTCACAGGAACACAACAGAGCAGCAATTGAACTAGGAAAATGTACATTTTTATGTTGAGTGATCAGTACTCTACAATATAACTGCTGGTGGTTGGAGTATCCCATGGGACACACACATTCACGTGTGTGTGTGTGTGTGGTGATGTGGTAATGATGTTTAGCAGTGACAGGTCATGGAACACGGCCTCTCCCTACAGACACCTGTCGCTCTGGAATTCCTGTCATTCCTGACACGCTCCACACAGGAACGCCACTTAAGGCAAGGCTTTCCCAGAGAAACCGCTGCTGCAATAGGTTTTCCTGTCATCTCAGGTTTAACTCTGGCACAGGGACAATATTTTACCAGCTTACTGGTCTCATGACATGTGTGCTGTGATTGGGAATAAGAGCTTTTTCTTTTACAAAAAAAGGCCATTTTTGCAACCAATATGAATCAAATCTTTTCCTGTGAAATATAATTACAAACGCAAAACAAACCATGCTCTGTGTGATTTTTCGCAAGTGTTAGTGCAGAGATGAGATGCATTCAGCTTTTAAACACTGGGGAAAGTGACCAGTTGCTCCTGCTGACCATTTTTCAGGGGACTGGCACCAAACAAGGAAAAGCTTGTTAAAAATCTGTTAATACGCCTGATGAGGTCAGTGGACGGCTTCAGGATGTCCTTTTTAAGCACCGAGGGGTGTTGAGGGTAATTGCCATTAGCTGAGGGGCAACAAGCCATGCTGGAACACAATCAGACACACCGCAGGCCTCTTGCCTTAGTGTACTGCCAGGTCTTCAGCTGGCCTTGTTTCCCATAACCCACTGGGGGCCCAGACAGAATACGCTCTTGTGGGGGGCGCCCTTTGCCCTTGCGATTGGCCACCAGGAACGGGTTTTCGCTGAAGCAGATGGGTTGGGAGTCCACCAGACACTCCTCCTCCTCCTCTTCCCCTTCCTGTGGCGTGGCGGGATGCTGTATGGGGGGCTCCTGGGTGAGGCCGGAGGCCGGGGGGAGCACCGCGCTCATCTTGGGGGACACAGGGACCACACTGATGGGCTCGGGGGAGAAGTACGTGGTGAGGACCACCCCGGGCTCGAAGGCCAGGGGGTCTACGGGGGCAACGCACTGCAGGCCAGCCTCCATTGGGACGGAAGCAGAGAACGAGGGAGAGAACTGAGGGGGGGGGAGAAAAAGTGCAAGGGACAGGTGAGAACACAAGAGAGGGAAAGGGTGTGACCAAAGCAAGTATTAAAGGAAGGAAGGGAGGAAGGAAGGAAGGAAGGAAAGCAGTGAGAGGACAGAGAAGGCAAAAAGAGATGGAGCTGGCAAAACCAAACAAACAACAAGAAGCCCTTACCCCAGCAACCTCAGAACACAGCACAGTAGGGGCTGGGTAAGACAGGATGTGATGTGGGTAAGGAAAGAGATAAAGAGTATAACTAATAAATAAATAGCAAAATAGTCTTGGGCTAATGAGTGCCAGAAGAGTAGGAGTTGATACTGAGTGGATGAACATCACACAAGAGCTAGAGCCAGCCTGGTTGGGAAAGACACTCTATTGGCTACTCTGTTGCTAGTGTACCATCCAACATGCCTAGTAGCCAAACTCTTGCAGAATACCCACTACATTTCCCACGGTCATTGTCCCACTGGAAAACATCTGAAACCAAATACCTCATTAATACCTCTACTAATAATATCCAGATAACCTCTGGGTAGCTGCAAACATTTGTAATTCTAACAACTAAAACAAATAAACCTAAAAACCGATATCTCCGTAATTAAACAGCAATTTTGTTTCGACAACGAACGGCAACTGGTCATATACATATAACATAATTTAAAAGAGGACAATGACCCAAACATTCCTGCAACAACCCTGTGGTCTGCCGAAGCATTCCACACCATGCATCATACAGAGAAGCTAAATTCAGCTTGGCCTATATAGTAAATAGCACACCTGATAATAGCAACATTGTGCCCCTGAGTGTGGAGGGCTTACTCCACTAATGAACTAGGGTCAGGAAACATGCATGTCCATCCACTGTTCTCAGGCCAGTGCTTTAATGACCTTTCCTCCCCAGAACCACTAAATATGACATGGCATCTAATCCCACGTCAGCCATTTAGGATTCAGCATGTCTGTTCTGGTGTGGCATGTGACCCACTGCCCTTTCAGTACAACGGCAGCTGGGGAGGTGGGTTTACTTTACTACTCTAACTAGCCAACTAATCAGCACACTGATTTTGTATAGGAGTGCAAATGTGTCTAATAGTGGATTACATTACTTGTACTTATTAGGTGTGTCACTCCACTGATAGAGCAAGGTACTGACACAGAGGTCGTACATTTGCATGCAGTACCAACCAATTTGAATGAAAATGTCTGAATAAATGACTGCACTTAGGCTAACTAAGCTAGCAGTGAGACAGTCACTTGAGTAGTCACGTAAGGCAGGAGAGCGATGCAATTATATCGCTACAACGGTTACCATACTATCTCACTACTTCACTGTTCAGCCTCCTTCAAAAGACTATAAGGGCCTATCTGCATGCACACACTACTCTCAGCCAACCCTGATACCAAGCTTGCCCCTAAAATAGCACATCCTGAAAAGAATCACTGATACGAGGGGGGCTGCACTAACATAGGTTGTTAAAACAGAATGCATTACAATATCTTGTAAAGACGGGGGGTCCACCTTGACACAAATAAAACAGAACTAAGAGCAATTTTAATCTAGGAATCTTCATCTAAGAGCCTCGGACTGAGATGGCCAGAGCTATGGAGCGCAAATCCCTTTGGTATTGGAGAGGGGTCGTACTTGAGCGCTGCACTGGCAGTGAACACCCCCTGTCCTAACCTCTCGGCATGTTTGAGGCGACAGCTGGCAGAGATATGTGAGTTAAACACTCTCAGAAAAGACGCCGACTGGACCGTTACAAACTCCTGACCTAGCAAGAACATTCAGATCATGACTCTACATATTACGACCTTTAAGAAGAGGTATTCTATTGTAGTAGTAGTGCATATCTGAAAGACATTAAAGTTTGAATCAACACAAAATCCAGCTCTGATTTAGTACAAACACACATGTTAAAAATGTAAAACACCACTAATATCACAAACTTGCAAACAATTTTTTAAATTCCATTTTTTTTTCTAAATAAAGCCATAGATACTCAGGACAATGCTAACTTAATTTTGAACACTAAAGGTATTCACAATCCCAACCTCTGTGAGGAACTAGGTCATGTCACACACTTGTGCAAACTGTTCACATGTACTTAATAAAAACACCATGGATTGTTCCTACATCCCAGTCGTAAACTGTAAACACAAACTAACAACCAGGCATGACCAGGGTCAAATCAGAGACAATGAATGGGAGTAAAGACCCAGATAACAGCTGAAAGGAGAAAGTGATGAAAGAAAGCTGAATGAGAGAGAAGGGGAGAGAGAGAGAGAGAGAGAGAGAGAAAGCTGCAAAGCCCAATGGAGGCAGAGCTTCCCTTACCACACCTTCTACAGAGCCGCTTGTAGATTCAGGACAAACTCCACAAACCTCCACGCGAAAGTGAACACTTCCAGGACACTGTGATGTGTGCTGCGCTCAGGGGGAAAAAAAAGAAGATCTTACGGTCCTCTCGGCTCCCGCCGGCCCACCTTACCCATCGGCTGCCTGACCAATCACCTCGCGCCCGCTTTTAAAATAACTCCTGAGCAATCATCAGCTGTCCCCCTCCCCTCCCCTCCCCCTATTCCCGCCAGGGTCCTTCTCTGGACCCTGCACACCCCCATCCCCCCACGAGAGTGTTCTGGTCCATAGTTCTGTGGTCTGCGGAATGCCAGGCACGATTGATCATGTGATGAGCATGCGGCGCGCTCTTCTTCACTGGTGGAGGCATGCCGTTCCACCCGCCTCACGGAAGGTGCCGGAGGGGTGTTGTTAGCACAGCTGAGGAACGAGCCGGACAAGCGGCATCACACACGTGTGAGATCATCATCATCAATGCGTCTGCATTCTGCCCCTAAAATTAGGCTGGGGTAGTGTGCAGTGCAGTGCACCGATTTGAACACACGCACATGCATCTCACATCCAGCCTTGCTGTGACAACCATATGAAAGTGCTTTGGCCTTTGCTATGCTTGGACTGCTGTGCCAACAACAGGCAGACAGGGAAGACGTCAAGGCCACCTTTATTCTTCACCGCAGGGCTTTCTTTGTGACTTGGACTTCCGCTGACCGTTTTTTTTTTTTTTTTTTTGGATGTCCTGCTGTAACTAAATTCATAGAGAAGCAAAAGCCTTATTGTTCTTCCTGGCACTGTGGATGGGTTCCCCTTGTGTGTGGGGTTCTGCTGACGGCCTCTTCCTAGTGGCGGGAAGTCGTCTCTTGTCCACAGTGGGCACCAGTCACACCGGTAGGGGTTCAGTAGTTTTGTGACTCCTCACAGTAGAAATGATGCTTTTGTGGAAGAAGAATGCCATTCAATTCTGTTTTCGCAACACTGTGTTCAGGAATTCACAGTCCGCATCCTCCATTCTTTACCTCCTTAATGACACAGAGACTCATACACCAAACACCTGCTACACTTATCGACAACATTTTTTAGAGAAGAATGCTGAAGTCGGAAGGTTGGGATTCCAGAAGCACCTGCTTGACCTCTGTTCTAGGGGCGAGAGGGGATCCCGGGAATAAAAAAACGCACAAAGGAGATTCCAGAGCAGACTATTTAGAGAGAGGCCTTGACGTGAGGTAAGGATTCAGAGAGTGAGAAATCCCCAATGTGTCATGAAACAGTGGCGAGCAAAAAATCAGGATTAAATACTAGAATGTAAACATTTTCCGATTTGTTTCAGGTCCAATATCTATTACAGCAACGAGTTCATCACACTCAGCCCATAATATGAAGGCAGGTTTCACAGAGAACAATCTCACTGAGATTGATTAATCTCACAGTGATTAATGGGAGATGAACCATTTTTTTTAAGTTGGTTTAACTTAAGGCAACAAACAGTGCAGACTGAGGCATGAGGAGTGAGTGACTTACCCGGTTGACCTTCTGCAGACTGGTTGTGGGTAGTGCTGCCAGTGTCTTGTAGTCCAGTTTCAGAGGACCGGCGCTGATGTTCTGGAGGAGGGAAGAACAGCAGTCAGAGAGGTAACTAACTAGACAACCTGGCTGGCTGTGATACTGAAGCTGGATTTTCTTTTGAGACAAATCAGAGAGAGCTCTTGACAAGAATCGCTCTTTATGGGAAAACATGATAAATGACTAATACTTTGTGGGCAAAAATTAAACAACTAGGTGAAAAAGGAGAGCAATGTATATGACAATGAACTCAATATAGATCCATTTTTAAGAGATACTATAGGAGACAGCTCAGTTTAAGACAATAATCCTTAATCTTCTGTTGTTGGCTCAAGATGCTGTTTTTATTCTAAATCCACAAATCCTGAAAAAAGAGAGCCATGTCAGAGGCGACTGGTCCCAGGTGTTGCTGCTGACGCCCCCTGGTGGAGGGGGCAGCTCACCTCGGCCTCCTCCTCTAGCTGCCGTGTGGCCTCCTCGCGCTCCAAACGCATGCGCTCCTTCACCAGAGAGATGAGCGGAGGAGTGGGGGAGGAGGGAGGAAACAGGGTGGTGGAATTTGGGCCGCATTCATTCAGGCACAACCATGTTTGGTTTGGTTTTCACGCACCAGACACACCCACGGACAATACAATAACCACATGCATGCAATGCAACACACACACACACACACACACACACACACACACACACACAATGATTGGAGTTCAAGGGCAGGGTATGGGATGAGGTGCGGGCAACGGATGAGTGGCAAAAACAACCAACAAATCATGAAGTTAAAAGTGTGAAGAGGAAATGGAGTGAAAGAGTGAAATACAAATGAACGAAGGAGGAATGGATGGAAGGAGTGAAGGGATGGGATGGAATGGGATGGAATGGGATGGAGGAGTGTGGTATGAGTGAAACCCAAACATCCCAGGGTGTGCAGGGAGGGACAAAAGAGAAAAAGAAAGACAGGAAGGAGAGAGAGAGAAAACAACAAAAGAACAAAAGCCACACAAATTAGCAGACTGATTCACATGGAGCGCAGACTGAGAGCAGAAAGCAAAGGGGCCATTTTGGAATGACAAGTCTTCCAGGTATTTTAGAAGAACTTGTTCATGGGACAACAGGATGCTTTCCATGGACATGTAAGAATTATGGCACACTTTGGGGGCAGTTCTTCATTAAGCGTTGCTGTATGACCATGGGAGATACGCATGTAAAATACTGAAATGAATGTGTGTATATAAACCGGAATGTAAAAAGAAACAGCTGATCATTGCGCTTGGTGACAGATGAAAAATGTAGACCATAAATGAAAAGAATAAACATAAACATAGACATATAACTAACTTACCACTTTCTCCATCTCCTCCCTCTCCCACTGGGAGGTCTCTCTTGCCATCTCTACCTCCTACACATAAGAAGGACAGAGGGAGATGAAGCGCTGGTGAGAACTGAACAACAGTTGATTATCAGTCAATAAAAACTACAGGCAAAAAATACCCATAAACAAGAAAGAACACTCTTTAAAGCGTGCACATGTAACGGATGCCAGCTAGCTTAGCTGTGCTTGTGGAACGTTGGTAAACCTCACTCCCCGACGCCTCAAGAGTGCTGCTGGCATGCGAGCCAGTAGCCTGGGCTATTGGCTCCAATTGTTGGCGCTCGGCTCCCGATCGAGGTGCTGCTGTTCCACGGGTTCGAGGAGTCGGGCGCAGGGCTGAATCGCGCAGGTTCAACCTAGCGCCAGGTCACACACACTAGCATGTGTTTGGGCACAGGCCCTTAGCTCAATTGCTTAACACCCGCGGCTCCCCGATCCGAGGTGCTGCTGTTCACGGGTTCGAGTCCGGGCGTGTGCAGGGCTGAATCGCGCAGGTTCAACACAACGCAGGTCACACACACTAGCATGTGTTTGGGCACAGGCCCAGAGAGCACACTAGCATGTGTTTGGGCACAGGCCCAGAGTGCACACTAGCATGTGTTTGGGCACAGGCCCAGCCGAGTGACTCACCTTCTGCAGGATGTCCATCTCCTCAGGGCTGAGGTCTCGGTCGATGGATGAAATGCTCTCCATGCTGTTTTTCCGGACAATCCCACCTGCAAACGGGTTGGCGATGACCCCAGGTGAAGACTGTAAACAATATGGGGAAACACCATGAATGGCAAACAATTATTTTCAATGGGTCAGAAGCGACCCAGGTTCGATTCCCGCCCCGTGGTCCTTTCCGGATCCCACCCCGACTCTCTCTCTCCCACTCACTTCCTGTCATTCTTCACTGTCCTGTCATTAAAGGCATAAAAAAGGCCAAAAAAAAAATCCCCAAGTTGTGTCCGAGTTTGCATCTGTGCTTACCTCGATGCCTGTGACGTTGCGAGGGTCGAAGCCGTCGCACACCAGCAGCACCAGCGTGTCTCCGGTGGAGCGCAACACCCGCACCGCCTCCGTGTGAGTCATGCCCAGCAGGCTGTGGTTGCCCACCTCCAGGATACGCATGCCCACCAGCAGCCGTCCGTCACGCGCCGCCGCCCCTGTGGAGCTCACCTGAGAGAGAGGGGGAGAGAGGAAAGGAGAGAAGAGAAGAGAAGAGAAGGAGATGGAGAGGGGGAGAGAAAAGAAGAGGGGAAGAAAAGAGAAGAGAATGAGAGTGAGAGGGAGAAAGAAGAGAAGAGAAGGAGGGGGAGAAAGAATAGAAGAGAAGAAAGAGCAAAGTAAAATGGCAGGGGAGGGGAAAGAGAAACAATTAAAGAGTGGAAGAGAGGTGATTAGAGTCCATTATGTATATTTATAAAACGGATAGTTCCGGTCCTTGATTATGATTGGTTGAATCGCGTTCGATGTCGTTGTATATTTCCCCGATATAGCATTTCGTTCTATATTAATGCGCTTAGAATGCATAACGGTTAAAATTAAAAGTTGCTGAGCAACAATTCCACGAGCGGTGGAACTATTCTATGGGGACTCCGCAGAAGAATGGACATTTGTAGATGAAATAGCTTTTACAGTTCATGATTATTTGTTTATTTTGTATACATTTTTAATGCCCGTAATATGTGGTAGCCATTTTATAAAAGCAATAAGCCCCGAGAGGCCGTTCTATATCGTGAATATAGCACAGCTGAGGGGTGTTGTTAGGCACGAAGCGAGCGAAGCAAAGCTGAGTGCCGTTAAACAACCCTCAGCTGTGCTATATTCACAATATAGAACGGCCTCTCGGGGTTTATTGCTTAAATATTATAGTCAGTCTGGTATGACAAATACAGCCTCCTTTGGTAGGAGGAAGTGGTGTATCGTGGTGGTTACCTTGGAGATAAAGATGCCCTCATCTGTGGCGTCAAAGGGGTTTCCAGCGTGGCCTCTGGCTCCTCCTCGAATGCTGATGCCCAGCTTCTCACCAGGCTGCTTCATGATCACGATCTCCTGCTCACAAAAAAGTGAGTTTCCAGTGCATATCAGAGTGATTCTTTGCCATAATTCTCATACAAATGCTCATATCTTTATGACATGACATAAACTAAGGTCTCTAGGCATATCATAATGCATACGCATAAGAATACATATATAGATACAGCAATCGGAGTGTGTGTGTGTGTGTGCATACCTGCATGCCAGGTGGGGAGGGGTCCCGGCGCACCAGCATGCGGATCTCGTGCTTGTTGGAGAGCAGTGCTCTCACCGCCTCCTGGTGTGTAGCGTGCCGCAGGTCGGTGGTGTTCACCTCCAGGATCCGATCGCCCACACGCAGCCCACTCTGACACGCCAGCCCATGGGGGATCACCTGTGTACACGTACACACACACACGCACACACACACACACACACACACACACACACACACACAGGTTAGAGAACACGTATAAAAATAAAAATGTATCTAGGTGACATATCAGTGGCTCTTTAGGTTGGAGGTGTTTACAGAAAGAGGAAGACATCAAATTTAGCATGTGTCTACTTGAAACTTAGTATCTTTAGTATGCATGCGCATATGGATCAATTATGTTGCCATTTACCTTAGAGATGAAGACCCCCGGCTCATTGACGCCAAACGGGTGACTTGCGTGATCGCTGCCACCCACGATACTCAGTCCTAGCGGTCCACCTGCTTTTACCAATATCACTTCCTGTGAGGAAAGGAAGCGTCAAGTGAGCATTCAAACCATGTCTTTGTGGGTATTATTCTGATTGGTTTGGTGATCTGGTAGTCAGGCATGCCTTGGCTAACTAATCTTAATTTGGGTATTCAGGGTGACATTTCCCAGGAAATTCTTAGTGAACCCAACAAACATCACTGAAATCTCTGTGCTCTAGGTGGTGGGAACCGGTGAGGAAGTTTGGATCAGTAAGGGACAGCATACATGATGACCTACTCTACTCGTTTGAACAACATCAGGTGAGATCATTGGGGGGGTAGTACTGGCAGGAATGGTTTGGACAGATGAACGGGCTGAGGGCTGGTTGTGGAGGGGAGCATGTTCATGTCTTGGCTGAACACATAACAATGAGGGACATTAGGGTATTCCGTCAGACCTAAAGCTACAAGAAAATGGTCATACCGTGTACCACTTTTGTTCGGGGCATTCAAGGAGCATTTTGAGACAAGTGGCATGAGATAAACAAAATCAAAAAGACAAAGTGTTTAATTAAGAGCATCCCTTTAGCATCCCTAAACCATTTTACTTTAATCTGGAACATTTGATGGTAAAGGAAATGAGTCTCATTTAACTTCCCCATCAAATTAAAATGTTCAATTTCAATTTCCTTAAATTTAAATATTAGGCAGATTGAAGTTGCGGGATCCATGTCTGCGCAGGCTTGGCCACAACATAATAATGCCAAATGCATTTATTGAAGTAATGCTACTGTGCTTTAGTACTTGGACTTGGTATTTCTTCCTCCAATTAAAAGGCAAATAGTCTGGGACAAGAAACCTCTTTAATGTAGGTCTCAGCAAAATGAACCGATATAATCACTTGTTTCTACCTTCAACAGCCATATTTACCAAGCACAGTTTTCCATAATAATGGTAATAATACTTTTAGGACAAAAGAAATATGCTGGTTCATCATGAAATATTAATATGGAATACAACTCTGTCCTTAATAGCTGGGGGGGCTCTGTCCCAGCCCCTTTCACCCTTTCTCTCATCCCTCCATCCCCTGAACTCACCTCGATGGGGTACTCGTCCTCCATGGTGCGGCTGAGGTGGTTGGCGTGCTCGTCGTTGGGCTCTTCCTGCTCGGGGGAGTCGGAAGGCTCTGGGGGCGGGGGGGAGTGGGCTCGGCCGCGGCCGGCGTGGGGGCCCTGCTCGCGCTCCACCAGCAGGGCGATGGTGGGGGAGGTGCCGGTAAGCAACGCTACTGCCTGGTCATGCCTGGCCTCTGTCATGTCTACACCATTGATCTGCATCAGTGACAGCCACACAACAACTGGGTGAGACTGGGGCGTTGGGGGGTGCCAGACACCCTCTCCAGGGGTGGGGTTGTACCAACTTTTAAGTGCATGAGGAGAAATCTGTCTATCTGAGTGTGTGAGGGCCCTTGGGAGACGGGTTTCCTACCTACAGGTAAAAGCAAAATCTTTTCTACTGGAGGGGGTGTGCATGTGTGAGAGACTATTATTTCACATACAGATCTTTTGAAAGATAGTTTGCAAAAAATCTCATGACAATTTAAGTTTCAGTTTTAAATGTTAAGAAATGCAAGGAGGTCATTAGTTAACAAGACAAAGAGCACAGGTCAGTCATCTGGTGGCTGGGTTAAAAAGTTAACAGTAGCTCCACCAGGTGTTAGTGATAGAAACTTGCTGTACTCTTACTTGGGTTAAAACATTTCCAGCAAATCCTGCCTTTCAATGCATATAAAAATCCCATGTCTGTATAACTGCTTTTAATCAGGCATACATTCCACAGCCATACAGCCTGAGTAAATGGCTGAGTGGCTATCATGCAGTGCCATGTCCAGTATCTAATATGCGTAAAGAGGAGAGAAGGAGAGCGAGGGCCCTGATTGAACGAAACGAGCCAAACAGGAGGAAGAGAAGAGAGAGGGAGGACAGTGGAGCTGACGAGAGAGCGGAGGTGGAAGGGCAGGAGAGGGGAGTGACGGGAGCAAGCCAGGGAGCATTCAGGAAACACTGCTGTGACCACTTCCTGTGTGTGTGAGGGCCAAGTCCCATAGTCCAGTTAGTAAGTACCAGTGGCCCTACTGATGTCCTAACTGAAGAACAGATGGATTCATACTTACTGCAAGTATGTGCACTCGTGCCTAAGCTAGACTGATGAGCCAGGCTGTTCAGCTTTACTTATTTAAAACAGAGAGGTGGTTTCAAAAGTGCCGCCTTAAATAAGCAAAGTTGAGAAGACTGAATACATCTGAATACTTCTTGAATGACGGCTTCTTACTTGAGCAATACTTTTGGTTGCTTATCTATGACAATAATGATCTTAAAAGGGCTAAGGCTACTCAAAGCCACAAGCTACATTTAGCTACTCCACTCTTACAAAGTCTTCCAGAGATCGGGTGACGAGACGGCGAACAGAAGCCAGCACTGACCATTCAGTATCAGCGCTTACCATTGGACGATTCATTGCCACCGCAGCTGCTGCTGCTATGGTAAGACATGCGGTTACCATGTCAGCGGGGCCACAGGCTCTGCCCACACACCGCCCCAACACCAACACCCAACACCGAGCAGGACCAGAGTGCGTTAGTGCTCATGCAGAGAGCAAGACAGGAAGAGAGGGATGAAGACCAGAGAGAGAGGGAGAGAGAGCGAGAGATAGAGAGAGATAGAGAGAGAGAAGGCACAGAAAGATATAGATGCAGAAGGATCCCCGGAGGTCCAGAGAGAGGGGCAGCCATGTTCATTGAACAGCACATGTTCTTTCTTTGGCACTGAATCACAGGTGGAGGCAATGCCATTCAGGGTAAGATGGGGAGAAAGTTATAGCAGCAGAGAAATCAATTGTAGACACTGTTTCAGCCAGCTGAAGCATGCAGCAAAAAAACTACAAGGAACAGAACTTTGACGGCCTCAGGTTCAGACAGTGGGATGAACCTCACTGGATCAAATTTAACTGGCTTAACTGAGTGAGGTGGCAAAGGCTGTGGCTTAAATGCCACACGAGGATACATTTTGGGAATAGGTGGCCATAGTGTAACAAGCAATGTAGTGGTAAATAAATAATAAATGTGTTCAATAATGACACTGCCTTTTAAATCAGGAACATTTTTTCCTAGCTGCACACTGGCACACTGATTGTACTGGTGTCTGACTGTTAAGCCTGTATAGGTTAGTTAGCAAAAGCCTGTGTTAAAAGGGAAGACCTGAGGATCACGAGGTAGGAAATATCATGTAGAGGCCCTGCCTTTAGGGAGGTTCAGTAAAATGGGGCCTGAGGGTCATGCATTTGAGGGACAAGTTGACAACAAAGCAGAGAAACATCAGGCTGGAGAATGTTAATGATAGGAGCGAACAAATGCAATGTTCGGAAAAGTAGGCTTTTCAAATTCATTTTCCAGGCACATACTGAAGTTAGACAGAGATGCCATGTAATGGTGTACGTGTTGGGGGTGGGGGGGTGTAGTACTCACAGAGATGACCCTGTCTCCCACTTTGAGGACGTTGTCTCTGGACGCTGATCCGCCCTCTGCAATACGAGAGATGAAAATACCCTGCGGGAGGAGCAAAGAGAGGGTTGGAGAGAAATTCTCAAAATGTACAAGTAATGAAGACAACGTGAGCATGTTAGTGCCCTGCGATGAGAAGATTTTCTGTATAAGAGTAGTTGAAAAAAAAAGTAAAATAAAGTAAGTTCTGACTTTATATTGCTGATTTTCCCTAGCCTGACATCACTCAATTTTAGTCAGAATTTGAGTCTGATACTGTCCGATGGAATGTGATTATGGTGCGTGTTTCAACCGATACAGGGGTTCTGCTTCTCCACAAATGCCTTAACATTGTTTTCTAGTTATTGCGCTAAATGTCTACCTTTTAGCAACAGCATTTTTGTTAGGAAGAACCGGGAAGAATTAAACGTTTTATTTAAATGTCACTTACAAAGACATTGTACCATACTGAAAGCTAATATTTTGTCACTAGCAACCCACATCTGTCCTCTGTCACACACAGTTGCATTTTCAGCTCTGAACAAAACCGTTCAGGAGTTCTGGTCCGAACCGTGACTCAGCTCTGGTTCGGGCATAGTTGGTCCACAACGGAACAAGTCCAGACCGAACTTCCCGACCTCAAATGTTGTGGGCGAGGCAAAGTTCAGCTGGCATCCAGGCTAGATTCCCCCCAAAGCTTGAATTTTTTGTGACATTTTCTGAGCCTTTTTAAACCATTGAAGGCCACATGGGGGACATTCATTTGGGCAGTGTGTCTTCCCCTAGCCTGAGAAAATCAAGTCCTGCTCCGCTAGTTGCGCAACAGGAGACTGAATCACAGGCATTAGGCTACTGCTGGAACAGCGAAATGACTGAAAAACAGCCACAGCCAAAAGCAAAATGAGTATCAGTGTCAGTGACAGTTGGTGACTAATGCCAGCCTGACCCGGGGGCACGGATTAGGGCTCCATGGGGTGATGTGGGAAGAGCGGGCATGAGAGCCTGGAGGATCTGGCACTGTACCACAGCAGCCATGTACACTGGGGAGGCCAGGGGTGGATGGCGCAACATAGTGCAATAACACACACTCACTTAGCAAGCACTGCTTTCACACACACACACACACACACACACACACCAACCCCCCAATCTCCCTCTTACACACAAACACACACACGCACACCCATACACGCATCAATCCTCACCACGTGTACACACACACACACACACACACACACACACACACAATCTACAAGCAGACATAAACTCATTGGCCTTATACTTGTTGTCATATAAACTACCACTATGGGAGGTCAAGAGGGGCTTCCCTCTCTGGTGAGTATGCACTATATTTATCTCCTTGGCTTAGTCATAACCAAAAAGACAAGACTGACCAGATCAGCTGCTCATGGCGTGAGATGAAGGACTGTTCGCCAGTTCAAAACCAGCTACCAGGTGGGCAGCATAGCTTCCCAACTGTCAGTTTGCATTCTATAGAAAGGGTTTACATCAAGGAGGCTATAGGGTGGTGGTGGGCCAGCATACTCTCCTTGTGTCAATAACAGATTACTCAAGCGACTATTAAAAGCACATAATTTACAAAAAAAACATCATCAATGATACCACAGCTCAATTAATGTACTTGTCTTTCCATGCACTCCAACCACACTGTGTGTTGGCCTAACTTACAAAGAAAGACATTCTTCTACATAAACAACTTCACAACTGGAAAAAACAACAACTGCAGAGCACCTCTAACCCTATTTTATACAGTCTATGCGCTAACCTCATGACAAAGAGTTACATGTAACTAGTCACTAATGCACAGCATTAACAGTCACTTACAAGAAGAAAGCTGTTGACCGGTTATAGCTCCTCCGGAAAGAGCACTTCCAGTTACTCAGAAAAAAAATGGATGAGTGGTGCTGTGCATCGCCAAAGCCATTCCAGTAATGTGTAAGTGTGTGTGTGGGCATATGAATGCGTGTGTGTGTGTGCGTGTATTAGAAAGTAGTGTTACGATGAACATGTGGCCAATGCGGAGGCCACCAAAAATACACTTGCCCCCCCCCCCCCCCTCCCCAACTCCCCTCCATCCAGCAGCCCTATCAGATGTCAAGGACTGCTATTCATATCAGCGTCTCCCTGACGACCGCACTAAACGCTGTTCTTGAACAGACTGACATGGTGGGGGAAAAAAGAACCTTTCCACACACATAAACCTAGCTACAAAGTGGTTCATGATGATGACGGCAGAAAGGCTTAGAGTTGTGACACTGTGAAGGTCAAGGAAAAAGGGGAAAGAACAATGCAACAGCTGAAGACACTGTACGTACTGAAATCTGTGATGTAACCACACAAGTATCTACCATGGTTAAGCAATCGTGTAGCAAGAATGGTGAATAAGATCACATATATGGTACTTTCCTACAGAATAGCTGCTAAATGACAGATTTCGCCTTGCAGAATTCTAGTAAGCTCCTCTATGCAGTCCTATGCAGAGCAATCTCACAGAGGAATCCTGTGATCTCTCCTACAGCATGGAAAGACGTCACTACTCTAACAGCCTCAAAAGAAGGAAAACCCAACTCGGCTTACACTCTGAAATATTTAACAGGGGGCAGACCATGGCAGGCTTATACACAATGACACACTTATACACAATGACACCCCTGGACAGGACTAGTGTAAGGGTCGATGACAAGTGACAACAGACACCAGTTAAGGACTTGGGTAAACAAACACACAGCATTTACAAAAAACCTGCCATAAGCAGAGAAGTGCTGTATGTGTGCTGCAAGTAACCTCTAAGGAAAATATGGAAACACATACCAAGTGCTAAAGGCATGTGACCGACCATATAAGTGTGCATGTGACTAAATATAAATGTTGCTGTGTCTCACCGTGTCTCCAGTCCGGTAGGGTGTGGAGCCCTTTCCTCCAGCGATGCTGAAGCCCAGACCCTTGTCGTTGCGCAGCAGGCATGTGGACAGGCGAAAGGTGTCGGTGCTGGGTGCGGGCGAGCCGGGCTCCATGCAGAACGGAACACCGCTGGCGCGCCGCTCCCGCGGGAAGTAGTCGTCTTCGGGCCGCAGCGGCGTGGTGGTGATGGCATTCTCCGGTTCCACCATCCGCTCCCGCAGAACCGTCATGGTGACGGCCGCACCCGAGCTCCGCAGAGCCTCCACTGCTGTGTGGTGCTCAGCACCCTGCAGGAGGACATCATTCACCTGTGGATGGGAGAGAGAAAAGGAGATGGGGTTGAAAACTGGAAATACACAGAATAGTATAGACCCTTTCAACAATAAAAACAAAAACAATGCTTGAACGTTCTATTTGGGCCCCAATCTACTTCCTCTGCATTAAGATAACATATGGAATGTTAAAACGGAAGTCTTGTGGGGCCAACTATGATGCTGATAATGGAACTCTTGAAAGGGTCCATACGGGTAGACATTTCATTCTCACCTTGGGGTACACTAAGAATCCACACAGATCAGAACAGAATCAATAAACCTACACACACACCAAAGGTCACAGAAATAGTCACACAGAAGGCTTTACCTCTAGGAGTTTGTCTCCCACTTTAACTCCTGCACGTGCAGCAGGCCCCTCCTCTGACACTCTCGAGATGAAGATGCCCTGCAGACCACAAGCCACAAAACAATCAATCAGCCAACTCGCCAACTCTACACCAGGGGACTAAAACTAAAGTACTAGTATAAGAATTAACTTTGTGTACAAACATATGTATTATCTCCCTGGGTCTGCCTCAAATTTATGGTTGAATTACATAGTTCAAACCAGCCTGGTGGTCATATAGACATTTTGTGATGCGACTCCAGTCATTAATAAAGGATCATCATTCTATGATACTAGATAAATTACAATAGGCGCTTTACCTCATCATCCCCCTTATAGGGTGTGGAGCCCTTTCCACCGGCAATACTGATACCCAGACCTCCTGTCTGCCTGTGGATGGTCAGGGTCAACTGCAAGAGAGGTCACAGTTCAAGTGTCAATGATCACCCCCCTCCCAACACCACCAGTGACCTTCACACAAGCTTCAGCCCGCTGCATACCAACTAAAACATTCACAAAATGGAATTCATGGGGAAATATCTTAGCATTTAGAAATGGTACATAACCACCCTGTGATTCATGAGTAATGTAGTTTAGCTGCTCTTCCTGGTGTGCAGCTGGCTGAAGAAGGTGAGCACTGATTAAAAACATCAGTAGAGTATGCAACAATAACATGCCTTGGACAATGTGATGGACAGACAGACAGTCAACACTGAGTCAGTAGGGCGGACATGTGAATCCAAGTGAAAAGGATTGTGTAAGGAAAAATGCTTTAAGGTTTAACACTAGAGGCAAATCTAGATTTAGCTGAAGAAAGTTTCATTACATACAAAAGGGGAAATCATCATAATCAGCAAATGTGATGACCAAATTACAATCCAGACGCTTTGGATTAACATTCACCCCAGAGTGAGACACAAACATCATCTACATAAACACACATTAACCTACACGAGCATAACTCGGTTTTTATGGACACTCAGAGACACACAATTTCAGGCAGAGGGGGGGACCATAACATGAGTCACAATGCCAAAATACACAAACAACAAACTCCTCCGCAACCAGCAAGATGAGGGAAAGAAGGGGACAAAATGGGTATGGTTAAGGGTAAACATGAGAGAGAAACCATTCCTGACAAGCCATGCAGAGAGTGATTGAGTGAGGGGTGGATGGGTGGGTGAGTGAAGGGGTAGTAGAGGGAATTGGGAGGGAAGGGGGCAAGAACTGTAAGACTGGGAGGGTTGAACTCTGGGAGTCAGTCATCGGCTCGTCCATAATGCTCTTCTGCTGGAGTTAACTCACACTGGAGACCATATGCAGTGTGTCCATGCAAGTGTGGGCTTGCCAAATCTACTGGAGCACAAAACATACTCTACAAGGACCTTTCGTAAGTGCACATTCATTCAATATGTTTATCTAACTGCAATTATGTGACATCTTAAAACCTGCTTTTATACCTGGTGAAGCTAATGGGTGTGTTAGCTTTAGCCAAGAGATCTAATACCATTCAACTCTGGCATCAGTGTGTTGGTTAAAAAGACTTATTCTTGTTTTTATTATATCATATTGGCTGCTGAAATAGCTATAGCTAATAGTTGATGTGCTCACAGGCGACTTGGGATCATGATGTAACCTGAATTGACTCGGGAGATTTGATGAATTGTGTCGCTATGTTTCTAGAGTGGTAGTTGTTGGTGCCTGCACCAACGGCTTGCATTTTGGATGGTTGTCTTGCTGATGGGATCATAAATGGTCACAGCAACGAAGAGGATTGATTGAAAATGTGTTGGTATTCATTGGTGCCCACATCAAGGGCTTGGGTTTTGTTTGGTTATGTTGCTGATCGGATCATGAACGGCCACAGCAACGAATAGATGAATGAACAAAGAATTTGTTGTTAGAGAACCCATCATTTATGTGGAGGGAGGTGGGTCTGAAAGTTGAGCTGAGTAGTTGACACTACTGTTGAGCCTGGACCTAGCTTAAATGAAAACACCAATGAAGGAAGGTGCCTGCTGGATAACCCCAGTGAAATGCTCACAAAGGCGGTTCTGTTGGTGATGCGCATGAAGGTTGCTTTGTTGGTGATTTTGTTTAGCTGCTTTGGGGTCCTTAGGTTGTGCAATTATGCTACCGGCAGTGCATGTGATACCGAGAAGCAGGGCCGCTACAGATCCTGGCTACAACATGCGGTGCATTTACCAGCCACCAGCCAACTATGCATTGTTGCATGGTTGTGGATTTGCCACTGTAGGAAATCCCCTACCTACAGCACAAGGAAGTTAACAACTTTCCTGTGCATATCTTAGCCAGCCAACCAGAAAATATTACACCTAAATTGGAAAACTAAACCCATGTTGCAGGATTGAAATGTGTCATTGCCTGGTCATTGGGAAGTAATGGCAAGGGCCTAGTACCGTCTTCTACCACTAACACATAAAGGATCATGACATTTTTAAGGGTTCTGGCTTTACCGAGTGCCCTGCTTGAAGTAGGGAATATGATGAACCCTGATGGAGAAACCACATCTGAGGTGAAGGGATACTAGAGCAATTTATAGAGATCTATAAGCATCCGTCCCATTAATGGTTAGATGTACATCTTTAAATATCAAAGGAAATTCAAAGGAATTCTGACTGCTCTCTAGACAGTGAGATTCAGTATAATTAAGAGTGGGCAATTAACCGTATAGCTAGATTCTTACTGGTACTGCTATAGTACTTGGAGTTAAACAATTCTTTAGGGTGAGTTGAAAGGCAACGAGGATTCTCTTTCTATGGCATTATGTATAATGTTAATGGTAAATGAGGTACGTGTTCTGATTATTTCATACCAACATACACTTGTTTTCAACCTTAGTGTTTGTTTAAAGCAGTAAATGTGTGGCGAAATTATGGAACTGTTTCAGTAGTCTGAAATAATATGGCACTGCCATATTGACTAATGGAAGAACTTTGAGGGTTTGCTTATGTAATAATTTGATCAACAACATCTGTTGGAGAGAGCTTCTTCCACCTTGATTTTGTCGTGGAACTAAGCTCACTGATTTGGGCTCAGAAAACATATAAATTGATTATATAGGGGGAAATGCTTCTTGTTGAAGTGTCCCATCGGCACTAAACAATTCTGCAGCCTCGCAGATGGATTTATAAGAAAGAGATGGGACGTCGTGGGGAGATGTGAGTAGAGTAGTAGAAAGAGAGGGATCAAGAGGAGGGAGGGATGGAAACCCCAGAGCTGTGCAATCCTTCTGGTAGGTGAGGTGTGGAAAGATGCCAAGTAAACTTCATTCTCAAAAAAAAAAAAATATGATGTACATAAAAACATCACATCCTTTGCCACAGATGGCGTCCAACCTGGAAAGGAGACAAAAAGCAAAATAGAACCGCCGGTCTAAAATGCCTCAGCTTTCCAGTACTTGGACTTTATCAGCACTTCCATTGTCTCTCCTAACCAGAAGGTGGCTACACTCTGGTGCCTCAGAAGTGAGTTTGGGGGTTGTTTGTCCCGTGGCATTGGGTTGGATTAATCATGGAATTTTCATGGGTTGCTTGGGTTGTTTTACGTTGGAGAAGAGAGAAAGAGAGGCGGATGTACACAGAGAGAGAGAGAGTGAGAGAGAGAGATAGAAAGAGAGAGAGAGGTAGGTTGGATGGGAAAGAGAGTAGGTACAGACCTCTTCCTCCTCAATTCGAGCAGGCTCAATCAGCAGATTATTGACTTGATCAAATGACACCCCCTGTTAGGATAGGAACCAGCGAGAGGCATGCGGATTAGTGAGGCCAAAAAATAAAAACCTGCACTCATACCCACACACACACACACATACACACACAACAAAATGAAACAAAACAAGAATGAGGACAATAAAGAAAAATGGACAAAAAAGTGACATCACTCTCTCAGGCACACATACACACACATTCATTCTTTCCGTATGAATGCTCTGCATAAAAGAAGCATGCTCAGTGGCAGAAATAACTGAAAAGGGCCCTCGTTCAAAGCAGGGGTGTGAATTTAGAAAATCCCCAGGATGGAGGCACCTCCACTGGGCTTTTGTCGTCTGCTCTGTTGGGCGCCACTGAGCAGCAGCAGGCTTTTCTTTGCTAGGCCACCCAGGCCAATCACAGATGCAGGCAGAGGTGGAGAGTCGAGACCAGGGACGCAGTGAGCGTGCTCAGAGCGTGGGGAAGAGAGAGGCGACAGTGTGAGGGAAAAGCAGTAACCTCTGCCCAAAGCAACGGGCAAGTCCAGAAAGCCAAGTCACCAAAGCTTAAGGTCGGAAGGTATCTGACAACTATAATCTGAATAATAAAAGTACCTACTTACAGATGTTAGGACTTGATTTTGTATAATGAAATGATAAAAGCAGTAGAGGGGGCATCATAGAAATTAATAAATCTAGAGTCTTAAATGTTGGCAAGTAAGTAGGAAGCAGGTACCTATTTCTGGATACATTGTGGTAAACAGTTTCCCTTTACGCTTCATATATTTTGGGAGCAAACAGTTACGGGAAGTGATTTGAACAACTTCAAAAGCACTACTTCTCTTTCATTCTACAATTTCCTGTTTCCTAGGCCTATTGGTCGTTGGGTCTCAAAGTTTCCACCACTGCCATGCATATCCTCTGGAGGGTGATCTCACACACACACACACACACACAAGACACTTCCGACATACATATTGTATGTGTACAGTAACAATCCCACAGGACAGAACAAAAACACAGCATTCATTCAGGTTATAACACACACACACACACACACACACACACACACACATCTTAACCCATGGTCAAATATCATGGGCTGTAACACAAACACACTCATACAGACACACACATTGCAGGCTGTGGCTTTTTGATCCCTGATCCCTGATCCCCTCTCTGTGCATTTAGGTAAATGTATGCTGTAAGGTGGCCATAGCAGTACAGATGCATGTGAGGAGAAAACCTGTCGGGGCTCAGAGAACTAAGACTAGATGGTGAGGGACATATACTCAGTAAAACGGGACTAGGCTGGGACAGGCCTGTACAGTGACCCCTTGTCTACTTCTCTGGCCTCAAGAAATAAACAATTTAACAAATCCACTATGACTATATATGATATCTATCTATCTATCTATCTATCTATGCCATTTTTCTAACGCTTTATCAGAACATGCCCTGGAGTAAAAGAAATGATCATGTCAGAATCATGATGACATTGAGGTGAACCTATGGTCCTATAAACTTAGAATTGGCTCATACCATTACTAGCCATACTGAACAGCATACAAGTCGGGGCAAACCTACAAAACAAACCTCTAAGTTGAGAGAGGATCAAGGATCTAATGAGAAGCTGGTAAAGCAAAGCACTGAAAAAATGGCATAGTTATCATTTATTTACATCAATTGTGATTGTTGTTATTATAGATCAATTAGAATCAGAAGAATGTGTACTTGGTTATTTTCAGGTCAGTTCGCCTCACTCACACTCACACACATACACACATTCACACTTCAGTGCAAAAGTCAGGGGGCACTTTTCAAGGGTAGTGGATTGGCTCAACAGAAATGAGAAACAGCAAATAATGTGGTGGAAATGAAGCGCGCTAAAGGTGTGGACAGAGACACAGGCAAAATAAATGGGGGCAGAGAGAGGTTGAAGGGAGGGACCAATGTGGAGAGACCTGGAGCAGGAGGGGCCAATGACAAGGGAGAAGAGGGGGCTTCTGTCATTTGAGATCCCTCCCTATCAGGAAGACCTTCATAACGGCCCAATAACGTTCCCAATAACGTTCATAACGGCCCATTAACGTTAGCGCTTGAAAGTTGACAGGCTAGCGTAAAACATTTGCATGTGTGTTTTTGTGTACTGGAGTCTATCTGACTGTCAGGGTGTGAGATGACGGTGTGTTGGAATAGCCTGTTAAGAGACACCTCATTTAAATGGAGAAGGAAGAGGAGTGTGTGCAGACCAGCTCAGGGAAACTGATTCATGTTTATCAGAGGCCTCTGGTGTTCAGTTTACTAAGCTTGTAACCGAGCCTCTGTATTGGCTCACACTGTCCTGGCCAAATTGCATGAGGAAGTTTATGTGCGTGAGAAAGTTGTGTGTCTGTCTGTGTGTCTGTCTGTGTGTCTGTCTGTGTGTCTGTCTGTGTGTCTGTCTGTGTGTCTGTCTGTGTGTCTGTCTGTGTGTCTGTCTGTGTGTCTGTCTGTGTGTCTGTCTGTGTGTCTGTCTGTGTGTCTGTCTGTGTGTCTGTCTGTGTGTCTGTCTGTGTGTCTGTCTGTGTGTCTGTCTGTGTGTCTGTCTGTGTGTCTGTCTGTGTGTCTGTCTGTGTGTCTGTCTGTGTGTCTGTCTGTCTGTGTGTCTGTCTGTGTGTGTGTGTAGAAGGGTCTCCAGTTATTACTTTGTGTGTCTCTATACACTTCCACCAGTGCACACTGTGAAACCTGTAAGTGGTACTGAGGGGAGACGCACAGACAGCACTGGGACTCTGTCAATCGGCTCAACAAAGAAGCAGCACAGAGAGAAAGAGCTGTAAACATCAATCAATCAACCAACCAACCAACCACCATCACAAAGATAATGAAGAGCTCATCCACATCATCTGAAACCATGCAGTTGCAACTGACATATTCCCGTGACAACAACCCAAATGCATAGTGCATGATAGTAAGATGAACACTTATTCCTGTGCATCTTAATGTGTGCAAGTGCCTATGTATGCGTCTCCAGGCAAATTGCAAAATGCAAGGTCAGTTAACATGCATTTCAGTCAATGCTAAAACTACACCCAAACGCTAGTGTTCCTGTGTTTGTAATGCAACATTCATGTGTCTCTCTATTCAAATGTGTGTATGCTTGTGTATTTGACTTCTGCTGATACAACGTTTGCACAACAAAATGTTCAGTCCCTAGTAGAATAGCCTTTGTGCATAAACCTAGAAGCTGTTCTAACAATAACAACACAACCACACTGAGCAGATGCCCCTCCCCCTTTCTCCTCTAGCCAATCCCAGCTGGAGCTGGCCCTGGATCTTACCTTG
This sequence comes from Alosa alosa, assembly GCF_017589495.1. Taxonomy (NCBI): domain Eukaryota; kingdom Metazoa; phylum Chordata; class Actinopteri; order Clupeiformes; family Clupeidae; genus Alosa; species Alosa alosa. The sequence continues at coordinate 21,288,460 of NC_063204.1, forward strand.
ACCGGCTGCAAGGAGGAGTTGACGTGCAGCAGCCGGCTGTTCTCCAGCTCTGGGCCCGGCGTCCGCTGAAGCAGCGGCGTAGAAGCGCTCACCCCTTGCTCCTCATCATCCTCCTCTTCCTCTCTCTGTCTCATGTCCTTTCGCTCCTCCTCTTCCTCCTCCTCCTCCTCCTCTTCTGCATTGTTCTGCTCGTGCGGGGAGTGGGGGAGGCTATCGGGGTTGTAGCCCTGTAGCAGGAGGGCGGCCACGGCCTCGGGCTTGGGCAGCTTGGTGATCTTGAAGTGCTTTTTGTAGTGTGGGGTGTCCTTGCGGATCAGGCGCTGCTTCTGGCCAGGGTATGGGGGAGGCGGCTCGGCGTTGTCGTCGCTACCGCCATCGTCATTGTCCTCGTCATCGTCTTCATCATCGTCACCGCCTCGGATGATGGGTTCCTCAGCAAAGTGCACAGTGGGCTGATGGGAAAGACAGGACAAACAGAAAGATGATCATTACTCAAGAGTCATTAATATTGCGGTCCAACACCTTCAGCAGCCGAAAGCAGCAATCTTCTGGTTCAGACATACAGTATTATTATTATTATTAATATTATTATTATGATTATGAAGCAGACATTTAAACGTATATTTCTGTGTTTAAGAACCTTTTGAGATGGCCCACTCTACTGAACATGATTGTGAGTCTGTCACTCGCTTCAAACAAATGATTGTTGCAACAGTGTTGCAGTTATCTGGCATGTGATCAGGTAACCGCTGCACTCACTGTCAGACATATAAAGGCTCTCAGCGTGGACAGGAAACGGGCTATTTTTAGGTTTCTCACCTCAATATACTCCACCTCCATCTCATCTAGTTCCTCGTCCTCCTGGTCGTGTCTGTGGCTGTCCACCAGAGCCTCCCTCTGGTTGTTGAGGCCCTGCCTCTCATCATGGGAGGTCGCAGAGGCAGTGCTGTTGGAGGCCTGAGAGTCGTGGCTTTGATTGGACACTCCACTCAGGCGCTTCTCCTGCAACCAATTATAAAAAAGAATAATTAATGCAGTGATGCACAACACCAATTTACACTAGACTGAGAAATTAACACTCAGTCTAGACTCTAGTGTGACTCACTACTTTTCTGTTGGCAGACTTGAATAATCCCGATAGAAGTAGAAGCTGGTGGCGAGAATTTCTAAATATCCCTCATATCTTCATATTGAGTAAAATATTTACATGAGCAAGAGTGGTAGGAGGCGTGTGTGTGTGTGTGTGTGTGTGTACCTCGGAGTCGGGAGACTCCAGGTCCCCGTCTGGTTTGGCGGTGTAGGCCTCGTTTCTGCGCTCCTCGATCACCTTCTTCATCACCTTCAGCTCGCTGGGGTGGGGAGTTGCCCTGCGCTGGAGACCCTGCTAGGAAACACATGAGCACACACCAATGTTAGTATAGACGCTCTGATACATTAACTCATAAGCACACACCAATGTTAGTACAGACGCTCTGATACATTAACTCATAAGCACACACCAATGTTAGTACAGACGCTCTGATACATTAACTCATACACTTCTGAAACACTTCAAATCAGCATCACCATGTTTGTAATTTCTTATCAAAGGTTTCCAGAAATCTGTTTAATTCCATTCTGCTTTGATAACTTGTTGTGTCCAGGGGCAACTGTGGCCTACTGGTTAGGGCTTGTAACCGGCACGGCTGAAGTGCCCTTTAGCAAAGCACCTAACCCCTCACTGCTCCCCGAGCACCGCTGTAGCAAGGCAGCTCACTGCTCCGGGTTAGTGTGTGCTTCACCTCACTGTGTGCTCTGTGTGTTCACTAATTCACAGATGGGATAAATGCAGAGAACAAATTCCTTGTATATGCTTGTATACTTGCCCAATAAACCTGATTTACATTTACAGATTATTCCTTATAGATTTGCAATGTAGAGCAGGATAAGGCCCTACAATGGCATTGTATCCCTTCTTCCCCACTGTCCTCAGGCTACTGCTGGTCCTGTGCTGTTGGGGTGGGTGCCATGGTTCTAACAGTGCGCTTACCCTTCTCTCAGCAGCAGCTTCGTCGTCCTCTTCCTCTGGCTTGGCCTCCTCTTGGAAGTGGATGACCGACACGCGGTTAAGGTTGCTGTCTGTCCAGGACTCATCCACACTGTTCTGTAGTAGGTTCTCTGTGGGCGAAGGGGAGAAAAGAGAAGGCATGCATTAGAATTGGGGTGTCAGAAGGAGATGGAGAGGCCGTTCACTTTGTGTGTGTGTGGTGTGTGTGTGTGTGTGTGTGGTGTGTGTGTGTGTGGTGTGTGTGTGTGTGTGTGTGTGTGTGTGTGTGGTGTGTGGTGTGTGGTGTGTGTGTGTGTGTGTGTGTGTGTGTGTGTGTGTGTGTGTGTGTGTGTGTGTGTGTGTGTGTGTGTGTGTGTGTGTGTGTGTGTGTGTGGTGTGTGTGTGTGTGTGTGTGTGTGTGTGTGTGTGTGTGTGTGTGTGTGTGTGTGGTGTGTGTGGGGTGTGGTGGTGTGTGGTGTGTGTGTGTGTGTGTGGGGTGTGTGGTGTGTGGTGTGTGTGTGTGTGTGTGTGTGTGTTTTAAGACTCACCAAGGCTGGGCGTGGGTTGCTGGGGTAGGAGGTAGCAGGTTAGCACCTTCTCTCCGGTCTGCTCATCATCCTCGGTCTGGAACTTGAGCATGGGCTGCGACTGGTTCTCTGCCAGCCACATGGCTTTCAGGTTCAGGTTAGCCAGAGCAAATGGCAGGTTCTGCAGTCTGAGAGACAGCAAAGGACAGAGAGAGATAGATATGTACAAAAAAGAGACAGCAAGGCGTGGTTGTTAATACTGTATTCATTTAACATAATAACCTGATCATTCGATTAGAAGTGTGTTGACTAAAACAATTTCATGTTGTTGCTTACAAAGATGCCTGTGTGCACATTCACACATTTGTAAACAAAAGCAGTGGAGCCACATACAAAAGCCTGATAAAAGCCTTATTGATATTGGCAGTCATTTAGAGATCTAATTTCCTCCTTCCAACTAGCCACACACTTACACACACACAAAGGAAAGTATCACTTTGGGGTGTGGCTCCGTCAGGTATAACATGACCTCACTGCAAAATGATGGTCTAATGGGTAAGCATTAAGCTTTCCGCTGGTGTGTGTGTGTGTGTGTGTGTGTGTGTGTGTGTGTGTTTTGTTTAACTTGAAAATGAGTGCACATCTCAGATAGTTTGCATGTATAAATGCTTGTATAAAAAGATGCTAGTCCAGTGTATGAGCTGCGTGTGAGTGTCTCGGGGTGTGTGTCCATTCACCTGTTCCCAGCCACGTCCAGCACGTGCAGCTCGGTGGCGTCAGCGAGCTCAGCGGGCAGCTTGGCCAGCCGGTTGTCCCGCAGCGAGAGCACGTTCAGACAGGCACAGCCGCCCAGCTCAGGGGGCACCGTGCCAAGCCGGTTCCGGTCCACGTTCAGGTTGGTCAGCTTCTTGAGCTTCCCCAGCGAGCGGGGCAGAGACTGCAAGAGGGGTGGGGGCAGACCCATCCGCCAACCATTAGACCATCTGCATGCCATTTCCCCTTAAATACTATCAGGACTATACCCACTGTGGATTTACATGCTCAACTAGACCAATTAAGATAGTATCTCTATTACTGGCTGTCTGCCCATTACTGGACAGTACAAGGAGACTTTGTCTGTGTGTTTATCACTCAGATCTGACTAAGTGAAGCGAGTAAATAGCCTGAGAGTGGTCCTGTCTCCTGAGCTGTAACCAGAGGCCCTCACACACATGTAACACATACACAAGTACAGGCTAATGGGACAGTGCGCTGAGTACCTGCAGGAGGTTCTCGGTCAGCATGAGTTCCGTCAGGTTCTCACACTCTCCCAGGGAGTCTGTGAGTTGCAAAAGCCGGTTCTGGTCCACTTTCAGAATGGACAGTTGCTTCAAGGAGCCTGGGGGTGGCATTGTACATTTGTAAGCATGAGACACACTAGGTTAAACACACACACACACACACACACAATTTGATACAACAAGAGGAATGACATGTTTTAGACTCCTTTTGGGTGATGTATTTAACGCTCAGATGGTAACAAAAAATACTCTGTATCCACATTAAAGTCATGAATAAAAGAAAAGTAATCAGACCCTTGTTATACTCAAACCTTACAGAAAAATACCAAGTGACCTTTACTGCTATAAAAGTGCACTACCACTAGGGGTCAGTCTGTCATAGGCTCATATCTAACTCACCAATGGTGCATGCATATGCCCTAAAATGCTTTGGTGGGATGGTCTATGCCAGCCCCTTGAACGAATCCTGCTCTCTCAAATAATGATAATGGCTAACGACGGGCAACAGAACATTTTCGAATAACACATCTAAGCCTTGTCCCTCCACCCGTTCTCCTCCCCTCTCCTGGGCTCACCGATGCTGTCGGGGATGACCTCCAGGAGGTTCTGAGAGAGCAGCAAGTCTGTGAGAGCCAGCAGGCCGCTGAGCTCATTGGGCAATTCCTCCAGACGGTTCTGGGAGATGTCCAGGCACACAAGTCGGCGCAGGTTTCCCAGCTCCTTGGCACAGGGGGAAAAGACTGTTAAAACCCTGGAACATGGCAGTCAGACCTGGACTGTGGAGTAGACACCGGGACTGTACCCCTGCCAAAATGCTTTGGCTACACTAAGTTTTTGGTAGAGCCTCCAAAAACCCTGGCAAAAGACATATGAATGTATTTAAGAATAGCATTAGGGTAAAATATAGAATATTGTAAATATATTAAGTCCTATCATTTCAAATAAGTTCAGCCAATGGCAAGAGACCACAACACCTAAAAGCGTAAACTAGCTAAGGCGTTGGCTCGGATCGAGACAAAGAGCGGCCAATGAGGCGCGTGATGTACTCACAGGTGGCAATGAGGTCAGCTGGTTCCTGTCTAACCACAGCTCACGCAGGTTCGGGAGGGCTCCCAGTGTGTCCGGCTGGGTAAAGACCAAGGAGGGAGACAGGTGTGTCAGACAGAGAGGAAAAAAAATATATAAAAAAAAAAAAAATCACCTGAGCAGAATGAGGTAATGCAGGTGATTTAGTCGGTGGCCTGTTGAAGGGTGTGTATGCATGTGAGAGTGTGTGTGACTGATCACACACTTTCAGGCTAAACAAACACCGTTTTACCGTACACAAACACCATGCAAACCACCTCTTTTAAGGACTGCTCTGCTCTCTACAGGATAATAGATAAACACTGCTATCTACAACCAGCCTATGAAAATCAATTGCACAATCGATTGGACCAACCAACATAAGTTTCGAAAACTAAAATAGGGAATCGATTTTAACCAAATATGTACACTATTAATTTTAAACGAATTAAACAAATGAAAAAGATAGATGTAACAAAACTCAGGAACAAGCAGAAAAATAACAAAGAATTCCGAAGTGCAGTAAGCATTGCGAAAGCTAAAAAGAAAATTCCCACCAATTTTAGGCACCGGAAACAGCTTTTTCGGCTGCTGTGCTGCTGGTGTTTTGCCAAAAAATTGAGGACAACGCAATCAACCAGTGCGACATGAGAGATACGAGTGATAGGCTCTAAAAACTTGAGGAGTTCGATATGGAAACACTTCGGGGTTTGGGTATATCAAACTATGGAGAAGGACAAAGCGGTATGCAAACTGTGCAGTCATGAGTTGTAAATTGTATTTGTAAATGCAGCCACGTTGAAGCCTGCAGTAATGTTTTTCACTGATGTTATGGCAGTCCACTCTGCTTATTGTTTTTCGAGAATGTTGCACTCCTGTTTGTCATTGTGCACGAAACTTCACGCCATTGTGTGTCCCTACACAAAGCGCCCCCTTTACGTTCGTCCTAATGCCTGTCTAATGCTTGTTCGTGGATTGTCCTATATTTGGTGTTGAAAATTGAAACGACTTTAGACATGAAAAATCGATTGTAAAATCGATTCAATGAACAATTATGTCTCAAGAATCGAACAGGATTTTTTCACAAATGTGACCTATAACCTACCTATAACCAACCAGTCTCTACAGCATTTTCCAAAAGCTATTTTGCCGCTGGAAAGATAAGCTAAAACATTATATGCGTCTAGTGTATGTCTGCGTGTGTGTCCGTGTGTGTGTGTGTGTTGCGCATGCCCTCAGTAGACAGCACTGTGCCGGGCACTTTTTCCTGACATCACCCTCACCAGGCCAGTGGGTATTGTTTACCCGCTATCTGCGTGGCACAGGGTGTTCCCACTACAATGGCGAGACAACAGATTGAGGAAAAAGTGTGTTTAAAAATCAGAGCGAGTGATCCGTTAGAAAGATGGAGAGGGGGAGAGAAATGGGTCATTGATACCCTAGGGTTCCAGTGACATGGGCTGCTTCACAGCCTCAGTGAGCATCATGTGCTCACTCACACACACACACACATGCACGCTCACACACGCTGCACCACAAGAGTGCTCAGGTAGCCATCTACCACTGCTCTGAGTAGGAGGTGTATGGGAGCAGAGGCTAAATTTAGAATGTTGGTGTGGTGAGAAGGTAGCAGTGAGAAGGTGTTTGCCGTAGATTACACGCCTCATTGTGTGTGTGTGTGGGTGTGTGTGTTTATTCAGTAGCATGTGTGTACTGTATGTAAGGGGCTAATCAAACATCACACTCAGTACCTCATCTGTCACTGTGCATTGAAAGAGATTGCAGCTTTTCATTCATCTGTTGAGGACTGACGGTCACACTGCCACTGAGGGCTCAAAGAGAGTGATTCATGTGCGTGTCATACATGCAGTGAATGTATGGTGTTGCCCCCGTGTTTGAGTTTAAATGTAGTCTTTATATTTCAGTGCCTTTGTCGGTGTGTGTGTGGAGGGGTTGCTTCTGCCTACCAGGACTTCCAGCACATTGCTGCCCAGATCCAGCTGCTCCAGTTTTACAAGAAAGGACAGAGACCTGCAGGGGGAAAGGAGGGGAAAAAATTAGAAAAAGAGAGAGAGAGAGAGAGAGAGAGAGAGAGAGAGAGAGAGAGAGAGAGAGAGAGAGAGAGAGAGAGAGAAGTAGGAGGGGTGTTACAGAACAAACCTTCAAACAGAATGGTGAAGAAGGATATGGAGCATGTGAGTCCAGCCAGACACAGGAGATATCTGCAGGGCTTGCGTGCGTGCATGCGTATGTACACGTGACATCTTGGTGTACAAATTTCTCTGTATGTGTAAGCTAGTTGATCACTTTGTGTGTGTGTGTGTGTGTGTGTGTGTGTGTATGTATGTATAGCGGGGAAAATAAGTATTGAACACGTCAACATTTTTTTTCAGTAAGTATACTTCCAATGAGGCTATTTGCATGAAATTTTCACCGGACATTAGTATTAACTCAGATAATCCACCCATATAAAAAAATCCAAACATTAAAGTCCATAGGTAGAGTTGTGTGTAATAAAGTGGAATGACACAGGAAAAAAGTATTGAACACGCCTGCTGAAATTTCTGAAATACTTTGTAGAAAAGCCTTTATTTGTAATGACAGCTTCAAGGCATTTCCTGTATGATGAAACTAATCAGTTACAGTATTCTGGTGTGAGTTTGGCCCATTCTTTTAAACAGATAGTCCTTTAATATTGAAGATTCCAGGGGTCCCTCTTGTGAATCCTGATCTTTAGTTAACTTCCAAAACTGTTCAATTGGATTGAAGTCAGGGCCTTGATTTCCTTTCTCTGAAACCAATTGAGAGTTTCCTTTGCTGAATGGTTTGGATCATTGTCCTGCTGGAAGGTCTAGCCAGGTCTCATCCTCATCATCCTGGTGGATGTAAAGATTCTCCCGGAACAAAATGACTCCATTCATCATTCCTTCAATTGTATGAAGTCTGCTAGTATCATGAGATGAAAAACAGACCACACCATGATGCCACCACCTCCAAACCTCACTGTTGGTAGGGTATTTTTAGGGTGATGCACAGTGCCATTTATCCTCCAAATATGGCGTGTAGTATGACATCCGAAAAGTTACATTTTGCTCTTGCCTGACCAGGATACATTCTCTCAGTATTTCATAGGATTATACAAATGTTGTGTAGCAAACTTGCAACGAGCTTTGACATGTTTTTTCTTCAGCAATAGAGTCATGCGGGATGAGCGTGCATAGAGGCCATGGCGGTTGTGTGCATTACCTATGATTTTCTCTGTGACAATTGTACCTGCTGCCTCTAAGTCTTTCTGGAGCTTTCTCCGAGTGGTCCTTGGCTCTTGGGCTACTCTTCTGACTTCCTGGTCAGAAATCTTGCAAGGAGATCCTGTGCATGGCCAGTTGATGATGCAGTGATGTTCCTTCCACTTGCAGATAATGGTTACAATACTGCTCGCTGAATGATTCTGAAGTTTTGAAGTACATTTGTAACCAGTCCCATTGATATGTTTTGCAACAATAAGGTTGCAAAAGTCTTGGGAGAGCTCTTTGCTTTTACCCTTTATCATGAAATGTTTCTTGTGTGACACCTTGGTAACAAAAAACCTTTTTATAGCCTACCAGTATGTACTAACCCAGCTAATATAAATTTGCACAGATAGGAGGGATAATTTCTCTAACTACTTATAGATTCCAGTTTGTTCCTTGCCATTCCTTGCCTTTGTGTACTGCTTTTTCTTAGTGTGTTCAATACTTTTTCCCTGTGCCATTCTACTTTTTTACTCATAACTCTACTTTTAGACATTAATGTTTGTATTTTCATATATGTGTGGATTACCTAAGTTAATACTAATGTCCGGTGAAAATTTCATGCGAATAGACTCACTGGAAGTATACTTACTGAAAAAAATGTTGACGTGTTCAATACTTACCCCGCTGTATGTATGTATGTACATGTAAATGTTGTTTGCAGTGAGAGCTGCTTTTTGCGTGAGTGTGTGTGTGTGCAAATCTATATATCTAGATCTATATACAAGGCAAGGCTATAATTTCAGTGTGTGCCTGTGTATACACTAGCCTGGGTGTTCCCATGCTGCCTTGCGCGCGATTTGATTCACGCTGCTAAGGCAGCCTGGAGACCATGGAGCAAATTTTCGCCTGAGATAGGGAACCAATCACAGAACAGGGGGGAAAGCAAGACGATGATGAGCTATGCACAGACGCATTTGATAGACATCCGTGGCACCCAATAAACGGATCTGGGCATTTTTTTCTAATACGAGAAAATGAACGTTTGGTTCCCAGACCACGTCTCATTGAGAAGTGGTGGCGCTAACAAGGCTATGTATATACAGTATGCATCACAGCATGCCAGGGTACCTGTGTGTATCAGTGCTTGTGTGCAGATATGCGTATAGAGAAGTGTGTGAGATAGAATCTGTGTGTGTGTGTTACAGTAGAGGGGTAGCTGCTGTAGACAAGCTAGCTAGCTCTCTCTCACACACACACACACACACACACAATCCAGACAGCCTGCTGCTGAGCCAGCCTATCTGACACGTCCACCATCTGTCATCTCTCACAATCTGTCATCTCTCACAATCTTCCCCCACTCACTCACACACTCTGTCGCTCTCCATCTCCCTCTCCCTCTCTCTCACCACCCTTTCTTTCTGTTCATGTCTTTGTCTATTCCCACTCTTACAATCTTGTGCTCTCTCTTACCATCTCTCAGGGAGAAATAATGAGTGACCTAACAAGTAGTGTGTGTGTGTGTGTGTGTGTGTGTGTGTCTTAAGCTGATTAAAAGCACATTTGGGGTCAGATGTGGGTGAGAAATCTGATGCATTGGGATTAGAAATATCACCAGATATGAAGAGTGGAGTGTTTGCCATGTTGGGTCAGTCATGCACAACATTGTTGAAATGCTCCGAATTTCTCCACATACATATGAGCCACTTCAAATGCAACTCCCCTGCTGTTATTTGAGAAATTCTTTTTTTAATCAAGCAGCTTCTATTTTAAATAACAAACTCTTGAATCAGGCATGCCAGCAAATGCAATTCTTTATATATAAATACCACATGGATACCCATTGTATATCACTTTGCTTGGCACAGACAGGGTGTACATGATCCTCCCTACTCCTAGAAGGCTAGAATTCCGTATACTCCCTCGGTGTGACTTACGTTGGCAAAGACTTCAGCAGATTGTCCCTCAGCTCCAGGGTCACCAGGTTGGCCAGACTGCAGACAAGAAGGATACAGAGGAGAGGAGGAAGGAGGAAGGGGAAAAAAGAGAAAGAGACAAGAGAGAGAAAAAACAGTCAGATGGGATATGATATGACAGTTGGTGTGAGTGTGTGTGCACCCGTGTGTGTGTGTGTGTGTGTATATGAGAGCAGTAGCCAACAGGCCTGAGTGTGAAGGCACCCTGCTGGTGGGTAGAATCACATCATATGGCTGTGGAAGGGTGATCAGGACTGAGCTTGGTCTGTGTGTGTGTATGAGTGTGTGAGTGTACAGGGGCGCTGACGTGTGTCTCTATGTCTGGCCAAGACTTCTGTCTTCATTCTGGTCATGTGTGTCGAATCATGATCTGTGTGAAAACTCTGCATTTGACAAGTAGGAATGCAGCGGTGTGTGTGTGTGTGTGTGTGTGTGTGTGTGTGTGTGTGTGTGTGTGTGTGTGGGGGGGGGTACACTTACTTTCCTATGTCGCTGGGTAGAGTCTGCAGAGACACGTCGTTGAGTGCGAGGTGGGCAAGGCCTCGGAGTTGTGTGAAGCCATCTGGCAAACTGTGAGAAAGAAAGAGAAAGAGAGAGTGAGAGAGAGAAAAGGGGGGGAGAGCGTGAGAGAGAAAGAGAGCGTGAGAGAGAGAGTGAGAGAGAGGACCACAAACAGAAAGTCAGGAACAAAGCGAGCGAGCGAGAGAGAGAGAGAAAGAGAGAGAGATGGACATACAGTGAAATAGTTAAACAGAGTGAGCTGAAAGCTGAACATGCCGACTCATCCAGAGCTTTTAGCCTACGCAGCTATGGCCTTGGCCACACAGTGTGTTAGTGTGCGAGAGAGAGAGAGAGAGAGAGAGAGAGAGTGAGAGTGAGTATGTGGAGAGGCAGGCTGTGTATGTAATTTGGTACAAACCCTTTCTCCACACACACACACACACACACACACACACACACACACACACACACACACACACACACACACACACACACACAGCCCAGTGTCCACATTAAAATGTTACTAAAACTCTGCCCATCCCTTCATTCATCTCAATGCTGTTCCAGGAAATGAAACTTGCAGACAAGAGACATGATTCACAACAAGCCTAACTGTGTTTGCTCCGACTAACTGAATTGCCTAAATATTTCACGCTGGAGACGGACATCAGCAACAAGCACTGACGGCAAATACTGCCTATGATAAACATGTCATGTGCCAAGACGACATATATGAGTGCTTCCAAGTGGGTGTGTGTACGTCTGTCCATCCATTACGGTGGTGTTTTAAGAATTACACGGTGGTGTTTTAAGAATTACAGATTTTGGGCATGATCGAGTTCTCAAACAGATTCTCTATCAAACCGTGTTCTTTGTTCCGCTCCTTAAACTAAGCCCATATTCTGCACCCCCCTTCCTCCTACAACTTTAAAACACGGCCAGTCTGAAAAGCCAAGTGCATGATACGACACAGGCTTCCATTCCAAGCAAGTGACTGAATTTCACAAAGCAGCAGCGCAGTGTGTGACAAGGATTATGACTGATGAGCTGCTGAGCTGATCGGTGGCTATGGGAACCAGCATGCCATTACTCATGTGTGTCAGCAGCACCTGTGGCTCTCGGTAAGGCTCTGCCAGGGATGCTCTCAACGAGATCGGAAAGAAAACTTGAATGTTTGACAGGTATAGTAGATTGAAGCACAATAGATGTTTTTTTTTTACACAGCAATCATCATCATGGCTGAGTCTGTTTTTAGAGTATAAAAATGAGGCGTCTCTGGCAGGCCACTATTATTTGTAGAACCCTCTGCCCGGTTTGTTTTCTCTGCGGCAGAATGTGTCTGGGACAGCGTGCCCCCCCTCCCCTGTCCCCTCTGTCTGACTCCTTTGCCGCTTTGGTATGACCCGGCTCATGCTCAAAGCTCCCAAGGGCTCAACCAACCCACTGACCTGGAGAGGGGGTTTCCGCTGAAGTCGGCGATCTCCAGCGCTTTGCAGAACTTAATGCTCTCGGGGATCTCAGGAATGTCTGCAGAAATAGAAATAGAATAAGAGAGAACAGGCAGAGAGGTAAGGAGGGAGGGAGAGAGGGAGAGGGAGAGAGAGGGAGAGAGAGAGGGAGAGAGAGAGGGAGAGAGAGAGGGAGAGGGAGAGGGAGAGGGAGAGAGAGATGCACAGTCAGCAGGATTGGTGCACAGGGGGTGTCATTTCCAACAGAGCGCACATATTCAGGTTCTCCCCTAATCGCTTGCAGATGTCAGGGAAGGGTGAAGGAGAGGAAGGGGACAAAAGGGAGAGCAAAGATGGAAAGAAAGAAAAGATGGAAAGAAAGAAGAGAGAGAGAGAGAGAGAGAGAGAGAGAGAGAGAGAGAGAGAGACTACAAGGAGAACAAAATGATGTGGAACAAAAGATATACAGGTGAAAGGGAGGAGTGCAGCTGAAGAATAAAGAAGGAAATGACCACAGAAAAAGTAGCCGGAGGGAGGGAGGGAGGGAGGGAGGGAGAGGGGGAGGGAGGGAGATGGGGAGGGAGGGAGGGAGGGAGGGAGAGGGGCGCTGTACCAGGGGAATGGGAGAGAGAGAGAAAGAAATGTAGAGTGAGTGAGTGTACAGAAAGTCAGAGGGAGAGGGAGAGGGAGAGGGAGCGGGAGAGGGAGAGGGAGAGGGAGTGCAGCTTAATGAGAAATGCGGGTGTAGGGGGATCAACTGCAGCATGCTTTTACAGCCAGCTCATCACAAGTGTCTGCAAGCCATTTCAGTGACACACATTTATCCACACAGGTGTGTGTGTGTGTGTGCGTGTGTGCGTAAGCCTGTCACCTCTCTATCACTTCTCCACCATCTGTTTTTGTCATTTTGTTCCAGTCCATTTAGTCAATCAACAGCCTTGACAGACATGACAGGAGTCAACATACCACGTACCACGTTAAGACAAGACCTTGAACATCTCAATTCAACCCCCTGCTTCACACCATCATTCTGACAGATAGATAGATAGATACCTGCTGGTTACATTCATGCATGCATTTATCCAAGAAAACGGTGCATGTGTGAATGTCCAGACTCAATTTCAATTTAATTGTACTTATAGAGCGCCAAAACATTACACATGTCTCATGGCGCTTTACAGAGTGTTAGACAATCAGAGAAAAGAAAAGAAAAAAAGAAAAAAGAAAAGGCCTATGGGTAACAAGGGCGAGGAAAAACTCCCTAGAATTGGAGATACATATAGGAAGAAACCTCGAGCAGATCCACAACAGATTGAACTCAGCATAAATGTAGTTCAAGCTGGAATAATACTGAACACAACATTTTGACTTATGGTTTAAGTTAGAAACTGTTATGGGTGTCATTTTGAGTGAGCCTGTGTTCTGTGCAGCCTGTCCTTCTGATAACTGCCTGCATGATGACTGCAGAACGCAGAATGCGATGCGGAGAAGCTAAATAAAGATCTATAGGTTCATCTGAGCTCTCTCTCTCTGTGAGGTGGTGTGTGTGTGTGTGTGCAGGCGCATCTGTGTGTGAGAGGGAGAGGAGATGGGTGATTTGGAAAATGAATGAAATGAGAGCAGGAGTGAGAGAAAGAGAAACTGTACTGGATAAGAATAGACCTTGCTTGGCAGGTGTTTTGGAGCACACCTGCCCTGGCTCCTCTACAGATGGTGTGTGTGTGTGTAGGGTGGTTGGGGTGGGGTACTGCAGGGGTTGTAGCAAGGCATATTTGACTCCAATCTCACTAACACATGCATGTTAGTGTACAGCACACGGACTCCTCAAAGACAATAAATGCGGTGCTTCTGCTGAGGTGATATTGCAAGTGCGTTCGCAGTTAAGTTTCAAAAGTGAGCAGTACAGACCCATCTGTTTGGTTAGATAACGCAAACAATTTTGTAGAGAGACGATTTAAGACCGCCCTGAGTACAAATGGCTCACCCAGAACAATAGAAGTCTAAAACCCATGCTTCCTCTATCCTCGTTTCCCTTTTTATTACAACTACCATAATTTCCCAAATATTAGCCACATCGTAAATACACCACATGGCAGTGTTTTATGCAAACAAAAAATGAATAAATTGTATTGTGACCACCATTGTTATAAACCCCAGCTTATTTAAAAATACTTGTGTCAGAAAAAAAAAAAATCCAAGTGGCTACCTGCATCAGTTAAGCTAACAGTTTTTTGAGGCCGCAATCCCTTTTAGTTATAGGCTAGCCATATAGCTGGAATAACCCACTACCGTTACCAGTGAATTATGCTAAGATAGCTAAGCTAACAGTGTCAGAATGGGTTATTGCATGCACAGAGAAAAGAAGGGCATGTATCCTTTTATCCAGCTCGGTATCTATACTGTAACAGTGACTATACTGTAATAGTCATGATGCTTTGAGTATGGACTGTTACCATACCCAAGAGAGGGGTGATGGAAATCATATTGGCTTGCAGTCTTCATCGCGGTTGAATGAACATTGAATTAACTGTCTGGAACATCATTCCAAAGCCCTCCACCTTGCTGAATGAGCATGAACTGGCCTTACTGGTAGGAATACAGAAATAACTCTACAGCCCTTGGTGTGTGAGTTTTTTGACCTGATTTATACGAGTGTGTGTGTGTGTGTGTGTGTGTGTGTGTGTGACAATGTGCGTGACCGTGTGTGTCGGCCATGTGACTCATGTCCATCACTGGCCGAGGGCTGGCCTTTGTTTCATGTGTGTATTTTTGCGTGCACACGCCTTTGAGAGTTCCTACTTCTGCAACTGGTCTATTTTCTTTCCCCAAGTATGGGAGAAAATAATTTGACATGGAAGACAATGGTGGGTGCGTGTGTGTGTGTGTGTGTGTGTGTGTGTGCGCGCGTGTGCGTGTGTGCATGTCAATGACTGTTTGGGTGTGTGCATGACTGTATGAGCCTGTGTCTGAGGATTTATGGGCACATGGGGCACAATGCACAAATATGGGTATCTGAGGGCATGACTGAAATAGAGGGTATTCATCAGAGGCGTGTGTGTGTGTGTGCGCGTGCGTGCGTGCGTTCATGTGTCCACGTACCATTTCTGGAGATGTCCAGCTCGACCAGCTGCATAAAGTTTGCCACCTCTGGCGGGAGTCGCTGGATCTCATTATCACTCAGGCCCAGCTTACGCAGGTTCAGCAGGCGGAAGAATGGCTACAAAACACAACAAAGAGAGAGAAACGTCGTCAGGAAAACATGACTTCCACTGGAACAAGCGCAAGCACACACACACACAGAGTATGAGTCAGTGGAGTGGCTCTTCCACAGGAAAACAGTGTGTTAAACAAAAGGGAGAGAGCGTCGCACTGTCCACTGATTACAAACATGTCAGTGTGTCTCTAAAATAGCCTAACAGGCTCTGCATTCAACACGGGGACATGACATCTACATGCCTGCCAGAGACCCTCCCCCAGTCAAAATAGCGTCACACAGCATGTTGGCAAACCAGCAGAACAGATCACTGCTCACTATTGCGCAGAGAGAGAGAGAGAGAGAGAGAGAGAGAGAGAGAGAGAGAGAGAGAGAGAGAGAGAGAGAGAGAGAGAGAGAGAGAGAGAGAGAGAGAGAGAGAGAGAGAGAGAGAGAGAGAGAGAGAGAGAGAGAGAGAGAGATTGGGGAGGGGTTGCCAGTTTCTGCTCCCCTACACTGAGGAGCCCTTGTTGGCTAGACTGCATTCAGTACATTCCTCTACTCAATGTCTGGAGCTGGCAGCCCTTTTACACACACATACATACATACGTACACACACATACACGCACAAAAACACAGCCACATCACCTCATGTCCAAACAGGACAAAGTTAGGTACATGAATGCACTGACTATAGGGCGGGGGTTCAGCGATGTCACTACCTGTGTAGCCTGGAGCATAATGTGGCTGTTAGCCATGGGAACAAGGCAAACTAGAATTCCTTCATTTTTGAAAACTTCATTTGGAACATCACTACCTAGAAATGAAAAAAAAAAAAGTACAACCAACAGAGACACTTGCGCTGACTGTAGTGCACGTTTGGTCAGAAAGTCACCGGGCCGTGGGAGTCACAGGGAAGTGACCTCTACCTGGGCTCTGCCAAGCTGATAAGCACACATGTATCTACACTGTAGGTACCACTTTCACACATTTCCATCAGGTAGGGTTAGTGGATAGGTTTAGCTATTTTGGGGTTTTGTTTTAATTCTCTTTTATGTCGCGAACAGCCAGAGACTTTTAGTTCTTAGTAACACACCATAGACATTAAGAGCTGGCCTCCATGCTTCCTAAAACTAGCAAATAAAATGCAGATAAGCACACAGGCAGTCTTACAGGCTTAATATGGGGTATGTCAAAGGCAGTTGTGATGATCAGCTTCTCTCTCTCTCTCTCTCTCCTGCAGGAGTGATCAATGAAACACTTTCGCTTGCCTGACAGGAAAAGGCCGTGGACTAGGTCAGCAGCACGTCACTCCAGCTGAGGCTCTGCAGATCCCGCACACACAAACATGACACACAGACACACAACCTAAACCTCCTGGGTAGGAAACGCTCTGACATGACCCTTCGTAATACAAGGGCTGAAAATGGACCAAAAGCATAGTGGGTAATACATTTCATTAACATACTTGTGTTTGTTTACAGGCATGAAGACACACACGCACATACACATACACACACATGGTTTGGCAGGAATGTCCAGCAGACTGGTTAGTGTACAGTCGAGGTTTGCAACTCCAGCTGACTAATAGATGAAATGACTATGGCCATGACCATTGACATCATTGCGGATGGGCAGCAGAGCGCGCCAAGTGCCTGTGTGTGTGTGTGAGAGAGAGAGAGAGATTGTGTCTGAGTGTGTGTGTGTACATACAAGTGTGTGCCTGGTTGGCAGGTGATGGGTATCAAGTGACGGGAAGACGGGTAACTTGACACATGGTTCCCCCTGACCTGTACTACTCCCATTGGAACACACACACACACGCACTTCTACAGCCTGTACACAAGCACAAAAGGCCTCTTGAAAATATGAGAAGAATTGTTTCAAAGAAAAAAAGAAATCCTGTTTCCACATATAGCAACGCATGGAATTTGGAAGTTCAGGGCCGGATGCCAAGGAGCATTCACACAAAATTATAAATGCACACGGGCAAACGGACCCACACACACACACCCCAAATGCTTTGATAGGACAGAGATGGCCTATAAGTTCATGGATGAACACAATGTTCAAGTTAAATATTTACACATAGTGGAGGGGGCGGGCGGGGGGCAAGTTTGAAAGAGAAAGAGGGGGATGGGCCTCAAAAAGGGAAAATACAAAGAGAAAAGAAGTGAAAACGAGAGCAGAAAAGACAGAGGGGTAAGATGAAAGAGGGAGTTCTCCCCCACCGCATGGCCCCCTGTACACTGGCTCTGTCCAGACAGCCCTTTGGCTCTCTTGGCTGCTGTCCACTCTTCTTTGCTGCTCTCGCTCTCTCTCTCTCGATCGCTCCATCTCTCCCTTGCTCACTCCCTCTCCTTCGCTCACACACACACACAAACTCTCTCTACCTCATACATGCATCTACTTTCTGACTTGTTAACTCTTTCCCTCTACAGTGTGCATGTGCATGAGAAAGTAAGTGTGTGTCTGCGAGAGAGAGGAAGAGTGTGTGTGTGTGTAATGTAATCAGTACTCAGTGCCAGTGATTAGAACTCCTCACAAAGGCACCCATTCACTCTCCAACGGCCAGACCAGCTCCATACACACAAATCTGCCTCTTACACACACACACACACACACGCTTTAGCCCTGAATCTCCAACACACCCTCCATTTGTATCTCCTTTGTGCGTTATTGAGTGCGGCCAGCTTCCTTACATTATGGACTCCAATTTGTGACCGTGTGGTGTGTATGTGGAGGCATATATGGAGTGTACACAAAGATAGATGAACAACACACAGGTATGAAAAGGGAATTGGCCGAATGAAAGAGTGAGTGTGTGTGTGTGTGTGCGCGCAATTCAGATGTGTTTTTACACTTATTAGTCAGGGTCAAACTGCTGTAAAAGTAGGCCTGGATTTGATCCTCTAGGGGCTTCTGCTGTGTGTGTGTGTGTGTGTGTGTGTGTGTGTGTGTGTGTGTGTGTGAGGCCCAACCACACACAGATCCCCCGCCTACCTGCTCAAGGTCAGACAAGCACAGCCGGTCTCTATGAAAGCATCAAGCTCCTTTTTATTCACTGTAGCTGACCGCCTCTCACACTCTCTTACAAAATACCAACATGCCCCCACAACAGCGCTTACAACAAGCAGCATTTCTATGCCTGAACATTTCTGTGCCCGAGTTCATCAGTAGTATCTGCAAAGCCGTTATAAACAATTATCTGCTTTCAAATTTTAAAAAGGCCAGGACCATGTCTGAATTCCAGCACAGTGCCTGAGAGCTGTAAGCCTCCATCCATAAGGATCCAAGTACAGCCAGAGAGAAACTGCATATGACTGATAATTGTCTAGTCGGCATGAGGTCATATCCTGCAAAACTCTGAAAATTTCCCAGGCTTTACAGCTGATTATCATGCATTTTTTCCCAAACATTTAGCTTTGGACTACTACAAGGAAACGTCAAACATCGACTCTTGAGAGCTGTTTGTTGTCACCAAGTTGCTTTGCGATCGATCGATTCACTGAGAGAGAGAGAGAGAGAGAGAGAGAGAGAGAGAGAGAGAGAGAGAGAGATACAGAGAGAGAGAACAGGCAATGCGTGCGAGAGAGAGAGAGAACAGGCAATGCGTGCGAGAGGGAGAGATAGAGGGGAGAGGTGGAGACAATTGAGAGAGATTGGTGAAGAGGGCCAATAGCACACAGATGCTTCAATGTTCCAGTCAAGTGACTTTGCTTGCCACAGCCCTCCCCAATGAAACCATTACTGACACACACACGCACACACACACACACACACACACGTGTGCACAAACACACACACACCCATATCCACATAAACCCACGCGTCATGCTTGATAACAGGAGACCAAAACAAGTTAATAGTTTCCAGTCTCCAAGTCAACGCATCGCAGCACACCGACACAGACACACCAGCATACCTTTTACTGTGATGCCTGATGGCATGCTTCTTCTCTTAAAGTCATTGTCTCTGTAGCCTCCAGGCTCTGTTTTTAGCAGGTGCTGTAACCCGCAAAGCCTACAGCAAGGAACTCCATATTTGGCAGTCTGCCGAGGTGGCCTGGAGCACAGGGTGAGTTCAGCAAATTTTAACTTGTAGATTAATCCACTGAATAGCCACACACACACTACAGAATGACAGGAGGAGAGAGAGAGGAAAGAGGAGTATTCTTGGGACATATTTTGGACAGGTTCCGGTTACCGGGATTGAAGCACTCTTTGGGAGACTTGTGCTAGCATGCTCAGGCATTCTGGGTAGAGCAATCCTTGCATGGCGTCATCGCACCACAAACACACACACCTGCGCATATTCAAAACTCTTATCAAACCAGATGTCTATTGCTCCATGTGTTGACTACTGTATGTGGAGAGAGTCTGGTCTCAGACCTGTTAGGGGAGTCAGGTCTCAGATGTGCTCGTATGAGTCTGGCTGCTTTATTAGCTGGGATCCAGATGACCGAAGCCACACAACCACCAGTGGTTACACTGGCAAGGAGACTGTGACCACTCATATTAACTTTGCATGTCTATACCTCCCCCTTTTTCTGTGCTGCACACATACATACGCACACATAATCCATCACCGATTCTCTGTAATGCTCCATTATATTCCTCTCAGATCAACAGCACTCCAGATATCCCACTGGCTTCATGTTTGCGCACGCACACACACACACACACAGTGAAGGTGCATGTGCATAAGGGGAGGGCAGACAGGAACAAATGCTCTCTTTTCAATAGGGGGCAGAGAGAGGGAGAGGGAGAGGGAGAGGCATGGGAGGATTTGGTTGAGTGAGTAAGTTGGCCAGTGTGTGGGGTAGGAGGCCGTAAGAGGGGACTCTATAGGGCAGCCATACATGTGTGTGTTCAGGGAGGGCTTAGGGTGTATGTGCGTCTTCAGACAGACAGTCACAAACAAAACAGGACTGAGTCACACACACACAAACAAAATAGGACTGCACACACACACACGACTGAGTCACACACACACAAAACACGACTGAATCACTCACATAGAATTCCTGAAACACTGCAACAGGTGCTCCCTAAGAGCCCCCCCCCTATCCATAAACACAGTCAGGGTAGGATTGGGGCTTTTCCTGATGAGTCAGACAGAAGACTGAGGATTTTCAGATCAACTAGTTGTAAGTGCGTTGTGTGTGTGTGTGTGTGTGTGTTTGTGTGTGTGTGTCACCCGCACAACAGGTTCATCATTCACACACCTTCTCCCATCACACACACAAACACAGACTTCCCTATACAACATGAAGTAAAAGTAAAAGTTAAAGGTTTTCCTTTTCTTTCCACTGTTTTGAGTCAGTTTGAGTCATACTACTCAAAGGTACTGAAGAAGCTGGTTTGATGGAGATAAGTGTGTATACAGGGAAAAGCGTGTGAGGTACAGTGAAGAAGTAGAAACAAAGATGAACATGGTGATTTCAGGTTGTGAAAGTTAAGATGTATGAAGACAAAGTGAGAAATAGGATGGGACAGAAGGCATGTCCATCATCTACGTCCCTCCCAGTTGACTCATGGAAGGGGACCCCACAAATCCTGCATATGAATACATCTCCGTTACCCTCCCCCGATCCCCCCTCTCTCTGCTCTTCTCTCTAATTTCCCCTCTTTCAGTCTCCCCCTATCAGTTCTTCCACTTCCCCTCCACCACTCCCCTCTCATTTGTCTCTTCTTTTCTCTCCAACTCTTCTTTCTCTGCACTCCCTCCTTTAGTCTTGGCATGAGGACAAAGGCTCTTCTGCTGCATGTGGAGCTGTCAATCAAAGAGGGTGGCCCCACCCCCAGCCCATCGTGGGCTGCCTGAGCCATTGTTTAAGTGGAGAGAGAGAGAGAGAGAGAGAGAGATGGATGGAAACAAAAGCAGAGGATGAGTAAGAAGAGGAATTGGGGTGGAGAGGGAGGGTGAAAGAAAAGTGGAGAAAAAGACTGAGACGATAATGCAGTTGATAATTAATGAGGAAAGCATGGAGGACAAAAGAGCCACAGAGAAGGGGGTTACATGAGGCAGCAGAGAGAGAGAGAGAGAGAGAGAGAGAGAGAGAGAGAGAGAGAGAGAGAGAGAGAGAGAGAGAGAGAGAGAGAGAGAGAGAGAGAGAGAGAGAGAGAGAGAGAGGGAAACAACAAGGGCTGAAGAGGGAGGGAGAGAAGGAACAAATGAGGAGAAAAAAAAGTAAGAGGGACAGTCATGTTGGTTAGTTCCTCCTAGACTCTACAAACCACATCTTTGACACGTCTCAGCCTTTCAGCTGAACACTACAGTATTCATTAAGAGCATCAATTTCTACAGCGGAGTTGTGTATGTGGCAGAGCTTTTATACTGCAGCTTGGAATGGCGAGAGAGAGAGAGAGAGAGAGAGAGAGAGAGAGAGAGAGAGAGAGAGAGAGAGAGAGAGAGAGAGAGAGAGAGAGAGAGAGAGAGAGAGAGAGAGAGAGAGAGAGAGAGAGCGCGGTGAGAGAAAGAGGGCAAGAGAGAACGAGAGCTACAGAAAACAAGAGCGAGAGAGAGACTTCACCAGTGGTGCACTCCACAAAATAACGGCTTGTTCTAAAGATAAATCTTCAACATGTATATGCCCATGTCCATGTGTGGTGATCTTGCTCTATCAGATTAAGTTCACCGGTTATCCAGCTGCACTTGTATTGTAGCTGTGTAGAGCATACAGAGACGGGTCTTAATACATTCGTCTTAAGCCAAAAGCCCTGCTTCTTTTTTTCACAGTAGCCAATCCCCATCTCTCATTTGCTGATGAAAAAAAACCCAGACTGGCCAACCTTCCACAGGCTGTGGCTTTGGCTCAAACACTGTGCCATATTTCACTGCATCAGAGCAAAGGCCTTGACACACACACTGATCCTCAAAGTCAGACGTGCAGAACTACACACATAATCAGTTACTATGTTAACCATATTAAGCATTAACCCACACACTACCGTAATAAACGATTAAGGGAAGAGATCAAATAGAGAGGATGCAGAGACAGTTCAAACCAGCACACACTTCCCCCCTTTTCCACCACATTGCACAGAGATAGATGGGGTCAGAGGAGCAGAACATCTCTCGCTTACTTTCGAACACACACACAGCTGTTTTAGCTGCTGACTACGCTAGTTTCTCGCACGCAAAAAAGACAACAAAGCACACGTTCACACACATACGTACACACACGTACACACACAGAGGGATGGGGCTCAGGTGTAACTAATGGCAGCGTACCCCTCCCCCCTTGTCTAGCTGTATGGTAGTGGTGAGGTAGTGTTTCCTCCATCGGCATGTGATTTTGCATCAGGCCTGCTGTATGACCAGCTCCACACAGAGAGCCTCATTCAGCCAGCAAGTCCACACACCGGCCACCACTGCTGCTCTTTGTTGTGGGAAAAACCCCCATTTTCCCCCCTGATGCCAGTGAATTGACTCAGACACTGGGTCAGGTGCAACTACGGGCTTATTTAGGAATTCAGAGAATGCGGCTGCCAAATGACATTAAGGGCCAATCAGACTCATGGAGCCAGACAAACAACGATGTACATGGAGACGAGAGGGAGGGGAATTTAATCTCAACGTGCGTTGGAATGCAGAGAGGGCAATCAATCCAATTCTCTCCAAAGGCTGAGGCTAAGGTGCACAGTGCAGTATCAGAACGCAAATGGAAAAATTAGGTGATGGTGGTGGCAGCACACTTCGAGTGGATTTGAGGAGTTAAAGCATAACTTTCGCCAAAATGCATCCTAGGGTGTTTTTGTGAATGTACCCGAGTAAAACTTTCGTTTAAAAGCATAATTACGTTCGAAGCGCCACTTGCAACACTGGAGAGGAAGCAGGTGTGATGGTCATGTCTCACATGTCAGGAGGACCAAACCAATCTAGCTTCAACTAATACCAGGCAGCATTCGCTTCTGCCGGTTATGACCCTATTTACGGTCCAATAAAAAAACAATTAAACTAAGAGAGACTAGGCTATACATGGTGCTAAATATAGCTCATAATAGGCAGTGCTGCATGTTCCTCAGGACAGAACACACACACACACAGACACAGACCGACACATACACTTGCACCTACGAGACCCGTTTTAGCCGTTGTGGTCCAGTCAGTGTGGTTAACCTGCCGTGACCTGTAGCTAGGGAACAGTGTGTTTCCTTCTGACAGTCAATCAGAGGCCGCCGAGCTTGCTGAGCTAACGGCACTGAAACCGGCTCTGTTTGGCGCTGACGTCGTCAGCTGGCCATCACTAAACAAGGCTTAATTTAACTTAACCCACACCAGCACCACTGCTAATGAGGCTATTAGAGGAAACCGTGATCCCACCGCACAGTGCTGAGATCAGACAAAAACAGCACATGTGTGAGAGACAGAGAGAGACAGAGAGAGAGAAAGAGAAAGAGAAAGAAAGAGCAAGTGAGAGAGAGAGAGCGAGAGAGAGAGCAAGTGGAGGGCTTGTCGATAACTACTTGCTTTAAAGGGCTTTCTAGAAGGGTTAAAGATAGAGCCGTAAGCCAAGCAGTGGTCACTATCAGAGGCTAATCACCTGCTTTAGTGGCCAAACAAGCCACAGGTTGATAGAGCAAATGTAGAAAAGGACAGACATGGGTGTGGCCAAAAGAGGAATTCAAACTGCTGTGGAGGGATTTTGCATGTAAAACCACTGCCAAAAATGAACAAGGAAAACCATAATCCCCCACACACACACACTGCAATGGTGATTTCTCTTAAGTGATGTAAGTGGGGATTTATCAGGAAGCACCGTTTTTATCTCCCATGATTCTTTATCATGTTCGGGCGACCACGGCATCATCAGCCAGTGACGCAGAGCTTAGCCCCACAAAACTGCACCTCAAGAGGTGCAGAGATGCTCCAATGGCTGAAAAGCCCTCCGCAAATCTCTTTATAACCTTCACAGGTTTACTCTCCTGAGCTACACACCCAGTCACATGTTCTCTTACTGGAAAGGCTCGGAGCATTTCTTTCCAGCAATTAACACTCTGCTACTGACACACACACACGCCAACCAAATCATGCGACTAAGTTAACAAAGTGCAAAGAGTTCACGTCAGCGTGTGAACACAGAAAGACAATGCTGTACGGCCCAGATGATGACAAGGGAGCCAGCAAAACAGGAAGTGCAGTCTAAAGACAACTTGAGGAACACACACACACACACACACACACACACACACACACACACAGAAGGAAATTGTCCACTCTGAGGAGACAAGCAGTTGCGAACTGAAACAACACTCTTTGACTTGGGGTCAAATCTGACTCCTGGAGCTGATTAATTAGCCAGGTCTTATATTTCACTGATAGGCTAATTATACTCTCATTTTCAGGATGCCTTTCTACTACCACACAAACACACACACTGCTGTACTATCAGGAGAATCTAGCAGAGTACGAAAGTTCAGTTACTGTGTGTGTGGGTTGTTAAGAGTGCTCTCGCTCTAGTTTCGGCTTGCAACCCTGAGCTTTGCAAACAGCTGATCAATGCCACCCTGCAACACAACAGCTCTGGCCAACCTCTAGGTTACATCACAGCACGGAAGAGAACAAAACCAGCGAGTGGTAGTGCTGTCGAGGGTTGCTTAACTAACCCCAAGAACATCCTTACACTAGGATACATTCTGAATGCAGCACGTATCACACTTTTAGGATGAGCTATGCACGTCATTCCGCTAGAGAATCTGCGCTTCGGAATGCCTCCATCTCCGCTGTACCTCCCCATCCCGCCCAATTCTCGGCACGGGGCCGGGCATTGTGTCTGTAGAGACCACTTCCTGTCAAAGCCAGAAGCCCTGTCGCCATGGGCATTCTGTGATTAAACACTGCTAAATTTACAGCAGACTCAAGCAGCACCAGTGGGTCACAGACATGCAACTGTCTTTGGACATGAATGTGAATAACTTAAGACCATGCAGTGTTTCCCACAGAATTGGATTCAATTTGTGGCGGTAGCTGGGTCATTCCACGCCAACTCAGCCACCCATGTACATGACACCTCTCAGATTTTGCTGAAAAGCGGTGAAAATATGCCTTATGTTACCAAACTGAGGAATCTGAAGTTTCAGGTCAATATCTCAAACGGTTTGCCCGTGGCGTCCATTTGAAATTCGGGTGCCACGGCCCTAATTGACACATTGGAATTTCACATTTCATCCTTTGCCATTTTTGGAAGCCCATAATGTCTGTTCTAATAGTGGTAGAGGGCTGGAAACTGGTGTGGTAGGTCATTGTAGCCTGTACTACACAATTATGGAGGCAGAATCAACATTCCTTACTGTTTGGATGAGAGGTGGGTCACCCAAGTCCTAAAAAATGTTGACAGCATGTGTGATTTTTCACTTTTTGGGTGGCCGTAGCACCACGATTAATGATCATATTTATTCTAAACAGTATTATTTGTTATATTTGGGAACTTTGCTCTTGCCAAAATTAATTTGAGGGTTATGGTACCACTGATGGGGGTTTTATGGGGGTCCAAAAACTCTCTCCGGCAAAGGTGACTTTTTTGGAACCCCATATTTGGACCCCCAAATGACCATGTGGGCACTTGATGATCCTAATGGGATTTACCAGATAAAGATACATATTTGTTCTTTCTTTTTATGAAATAACATTTTTGACTATGAAGCTCCATAATATGAATTTTATTCTTCATAATGCACCATTTTGGACATTGTTTCCAGAAGTCTGGAATGTAAATCAGGGAGAATTTAGTGATGATAAAGCATGAAAATAGTGGAAATAACTTAGTATTATGCTCAGTGATGGCAAACAATTAAATACTGAGATACTGTCACAGATTAACTTTAGTCCTTATCCCCCATGAAAGAGACCCTCCATCAAACTTTCAAACTAAATAACAAGAATGTTACATAGTGTAAGAACACTACAAATAAAAGAGTTTTTCCTTGCCCCTGTCACTCTTAATTAAATTGAAAATTAAATAGTGTCTATAGTATTATCCAAGAAATTGTGGAAGCAGTGGCATCATTTTGTCATGGTAATTTTGGTCAAGTTTGTATTGGCGAGCACCGCGTCCATAGATGTCTGGCACACTGACACAACAAATGATATGTTGGAATGGCACCCAACAGGGGATCCGTCTTTGGTCCGATGGCCATTTGAGGATGACTTCATGAATTTCACAAAAACGTCACCATGTTCATCTGAACGTTCAACAATGTTTCCAATGAACCAGTCATCATAGATACAGGCAATGTATTTTCCTGGCTGTAAAATTGTGTGTGTGTGTGTGTGTGTGTGTGTGCACGTTTGTGTGCAGCGCAACTGTATAACTGACTCTGAGAAGCTCCCTCAGATACAGTGGGGTTAATAGAGTCCTGCGGTGTGGGAGTGAAGTCTCACAGAGAGGGCATTCAAGTGCGGGCAGACACAGAGCCAGTACTCTCCGCGTACATTCTAGAACATTCCTCTGCCCAGAGAGTGGAGTATTATATGCCTGCTTGCGTACGTGTGAGTGTGTGTCTGTGCATGACGACGGGGCCCATCTCCATGGAAGTTGTGAGATATGGATCTGTATGTGAATGGCAAGTTTTGGGAACAAGTGTTATGTGAACCAGTCACCGGATGGCTGGCTATGAGAGAAATGTGATATGAATCGGTATGATGTGAACCTTGTGATTGCATATGAACACGTGTGTTTGTGTCTTGAGGCATGAGCAATCTGGAGGACTCGTGCCCTGATGCTGCATGTGAAAGAGTTATCCAACACAAAGAGTAGGTTTGTCTGTGCATGTTTATGGGAGCAAGAGGCTAAGAAAGGAGGTGTGTGTATTTTATTTACTTCTATTTTAAACTTAACCTTCCTCTGATTTTAATCACCAGTTATCAATCAAAGCGAACAGGGAAAATAAATAGCAACATAATCATGAAAAACACTCAAATAAATTAAAATGTGCACATAAGTATTAAGCAGCACTGGTTGAAGCCTGGAAATATTGTAAACAAAGTAGCTTAATTTGCTAGTTTATCATGGTCTACTGGTTAGACTGTTCAGTTTCCCCACGTGGGTTTAAGTTTCAAATTAATACTTTTCTCCTTGGGACAGGCCTGTTTGAGTCTTGGAAAATACTTAATTTGCATCGAGAGAGAGAGAGAGAGAGAGAGAGAGAGAGAGAGAGAGAGAGAGAGAGAGAGAGAGAGAGAGAGAGAGAGAGAGAGAGAGAGAGCGCACGGGGCAATGACTCATTCTGTGTTGAGGTAGGCCTACTTCTATAGCCTACTCTGGTAGAGTTGCACATGCTACAATGCAAGCTATATTTAGCCTATTTATTTATGGACAACGTAAGGCGGGAGGTGTGTTGCTTTTAATTATCGAATATTCGATCGAACTTATTTTTTTATTGACATCGGTTACATGTCTATTGCGATACATATCGCTATCGTTTTATCGCCCAGCCCTAGTGTGTGTTCTCTGGAGTTCCAGGTTCTCAGGCACTCTCTCAAACCTCAAAGCCCAGCAGCAGCTCACCAGAGCAGAGAAAAAAGGACAGAAAACTGGGTGTGTCTAAAGGTGTGTGCACCTCATAAGATGACCACTCTGGACCACACAAGCAGCACAACCCTCTATGACAAGACCCAGGCAACACACACACACATTCTATTCATATCCACACCACAATGACTAACATTATTCAGACCTGGTCATTATTAGTGATTCCTTATAATTTAAAATGCAGATCATTTGGTTTGCCAACTGGGTTTACAGTCCTCATTTCTTTGTCCTCTCCGAATAAAGAAATCATACTAAAAACCAAACAAACAGTCCCCCGCCTCCCAAACACACACTACACTGAAGTGCATTAGCCATGGGGTGTGGGGCTGGAATGAGGTTAATATGATGGGCCAGTGCTGCTCTCAGATCCATATTAGAGAGATGATCTGCCACTGTGTTTGCATCCAAACATCTGTCACTGCTACGGAGAGCTGGATTACACGCCATACACTGGAGTATGTGTGCATGATGAGCTATATCCAACAAGTATGCATTCAGCATCACTCACATACACACACAGTCACACACACACATACAGTACAAGGTCAAGGCAGGCTAGAGACATTGTGACGACACTACAACACAGAGGCAGACACACAGATGGACAGAGTAGCAGCCTAGACTGGGTCGACGCGGAGCAGAACGCCACAGTAAAGACACTGGCTACAGACATAAAGACAGGCACAAACATAACATCAACTCAACAAGATCAATCAGATCTTGCAATGGTAATAATGTGCCTGTGAGCACAATAAACACAGACGACGACACACACACACAGTATGACCCAAAATGGACACAGACTACAACATACGGTATGGCCCAAAATGGACACACAAACAGTATTGAGAATCTGGAAAACTGCCAGTCAGAGCACTCTCCTCCTGCAGCCTATAAATCAGGTGAGGGAGCATCCGCAGGAATAAGAGAGGAAGCATCCTAAGAAGCAGAGCCAGAGGAACAGAGGAGCTGAGGGTCACAACAGGGTGAGGAGAAGAACAAGCAAGCAGTCACATGAGCAGAGAGC